>NC_057803.1:241195014-241495014 GCF_018294505.1 Triticum aestivum
AGAGAGAGAGAGAGAGGTGTGGTCAGGGAGAGTTCACGGGAGAGAGGAGCGAGAAAGGAGCACGGGAAGGTGCGAGACGGCTTGGTGGCTGGACATGGTCGCCGGCGGCAGCGCCGGTTGCTGGACGACGAGGCGAGGTGGAGGAGCATGGGGATGTTCCTTGGCTTGTAGTCGACGGCGGGAGGCGGCATGGATGCAAATCAGCAGCAGCTGGTCACGAAGAAGCGGGGTGATGCCATGGTGGATGGATCAGGAGGAGGTTGTGGCTGGCTGCCTGTGGGTGGGATTTGGCGGTGATGAGGGGTTGGTCCAGTTGGAAATTCGAGGGGGGATTTGGATTGTGGGAAGAACCCGAGGTGGGAGGAGACAAGAGGACTGCGGCTATGAGGATCCCTAGAAATTAGGGATTTGTTCTCGGGTTAGAGAAATATATATAACGAGTTGGTTAGGTTACGGGCTATCTCGTCTCTCTGATCAAAATCAGACGATCGGGAAAAATAGGCTAGGGAGAGTGCAACGAGAAACCGATGATACTTTATAGATGTTTGGGGATGATCCGGACCCAACGGTGATGACTGTCCGGGTTGGGTTTGGGGGAGTTTCGGATGCGTGAGAGGTCGATGCACTGTGCAAAGAGGGGTTAGGCGAGCGAGGTCAAGTGTGTGGTTGGACAGAGAAGAGAGGGGTGGAATGCAACCCGACAACCGTTTTCGGAGACCGAAAACGTCCGACGATATGACCGACTATAATGCCGCTATAGGTAACCGTTGGGGCATCAAACAGACTCCGAATGCGATGAAACTTGGCAGGCAGCCTACCTACAACATAACAACACCGCATGCCAACTTTCAACCCATTCCGAGAACATTTTCTAGCCACTTATAAAATACTATTTCAGACATGCCGCGGGCGCGTGCAAGTGTCTCTGGGCTCAGAACGGACAACGGAAGGAACTGGGAGACCCGGACTAATGCAAGTTTCGAAAACATGATGATGCAATGCGGATGATGACATGGCAAAATGCAACACGCAAGTAAAAGACAAGGCAACAACACAGCATAATTGGAAGACACCTGGTGCAACGGTCTCGGGGCGTCACAACACTCCACCACTACAAGAGGATCTCGTCCCGAGATCTAGGATGGCACTGGAGAAAAATAGAAGAGGAAGAGAAGAGGTAAAACTAAGTTGCTTCTTTGACGAATGAGTGAAACCAAAGAACCTTGAGAGGTTAAACAATTGAAAAAAAGAATACAACGAAGATGAACAAAATTGTAAACACTCTGTTAGAAAAGAGGAACAAGGAACATTACTAGAACCTTGTAGGTTGAAAGACATAAGAAAAAGGTTGCAATGGACAATAAGTACATGCAAGCACTCCGGTTGAAACGAGATGTACAAGGAACGATAACGATCAATTACGACAACACTCCGGTTGAAACAAGATAGAGAAGGAATAAGAATGATATAATTTGGACAGCACTCCGACTGAATGGAAAGAATTCAACATGAACTTGAAAATATGGGAGGATACTTGATGAAATCCACAAAACACTGCCTCCATAACTATTGAAATAATGGCACAAAGGGTAAGAAAGATTTTAGACAGCACTCCGGCTGAGAAGGGAGGTAAAACTTGACAAAATGGGAAGAACTTGAAAAGAGGGCACGACACTCCGGTTAAATGGATAAGCAAAGGAAAGAACATGATCTTTGCCAAAAATGGGATGATGGGTCGAAGCGTGCAACATCACAATGCCTCCGGGACAAAAGATAGAACGGACTGAAAGTAACAAAGAAGAAAACAACATCTTCTACCTCGAATGAATTTGAAAGCATCCTTCCATAGAGGATTGGACGGTGGGGAAATGAACAATGAAAATAATAAACTTTTTGTGGGCTTATTGAAAACATCCCAAAATTTGAGGTGAAATTCTGCCACCGAAAACAATGATTGATCGAGAACAAAGAAGAGACGAAAAACTTCTTCACCGAGAAGGAAGGAGAAGATTGGATCATTGATAAGCACCATAATCGCAACCATCCTTAGTATAGGGTTTAGGTGAAATATAACGCAAGATAACTCCAATGAAGAGATTGATGGATTGAGAAGAGCTCATGCTCGAAGAAATTGATGGGTTTAAATGTCTCATTCCTGACAACTTATCACCCATGAAACATGAAGGAAACTGTCAAGGATGACATAACACCATCTCAAAAGATAAGGTAGAAAGAATTGCACTTCAGAATGCAAGATAAAGAATGCTTGAACTCCTCAAAACAAGACATGTGTTGAACACCATCTTTATTTTAGAGTATAGCTTGGCGTAACATAACTCTGATAGAAATCTTGAAGAACAAATCGAGAAAGAAAGGAATCCTTGACGAACCACCATGTAGAGCCTCCATGAAGAACTCCGGTAATAAAAGGATGATAAAAAGAAAGAGAAGTTGAGAATATAAGGTGAAGCCTTGCGATGATTTAGATGGACTTTCGCGACGAGATAATGCGGAAAACTTGAAACTCCGAAAAATAAAAGATGAAGCATCTCGAACCGAGAATGTGACATGATGAACAACTCTAGAAAGAAGATATTAGATCACTTGGATGAAACAATAATAAGAATTATGGTATGTGTATCCTTAACCAATTTAGTTTGATGGCAAGCAACGTATTTTGCATACTACTTATTCTCGTAGACAGGATTAAGAGAGATATAGCGCAAACTTGAGAAAGGTCTTCAATGATCCGCCGGTTGGATTGGAAAGAACGAATGAATTGATATGAGAACATAGGATGAGGAATCTTGAACAAACCACCATAAGAATTGAAAATGAACTAAGAAAATATAAAGAAACACCGGGAATAGTTATAAAATGAATGAAGATACTTGAGAGAATTTGGATGCAAGTGAACGAAGAGATCCCGAGCTGATTAGAAAATACTTAAACGAAGCACCAGTATGATTTGGAGAATGAGAGCTGAAAGTTGAGAATGCATAAACCCGAAATGATGGACTTCAGAGAATCAAACTGAAAAGACTCCTGAATTGCTCCGGATGGGTGAAAAGAATTCTCACAATCAAAAACAATTATGAGAGGATGGCATCAAGCTTGAACTACACATCTTTGGAAAAAATGGGTAAGGGTTTAAGAGGAAACTCCACTTTGGTCTTCAATATCCGAGAATGACGACAAGAAACACCACAAATTGTTGAGACACTCCAAAAAGAAATTAGAAAGGTTGAACCAACAATGAAAAGACTTTGAAAGATCTTGGAGAAAGGCATTTGACTGATGACAATTCATTCTTATGTCAAACTTTGAAAATGAATTTGAGAATAACTTCGGAAAAAGAAGAGCTAGGTAAGATCCTGGAAAAAGACCTGTGAGTTAGGGCCCACTCAAAAGAAACACCGTTGAAAATAATTGCTTAGGAAGAGATAATGCACCGGTTGATTTGAATGTCTTGAACGAGGTAACAACCTCGAAATAGCTTCGAGGGACTAAGAATGGAAACTTGAATCTTCTGGGATATCTTCAGCACTCCAATTAACATGAATATCAAGAGGTGGATGATTAAGAGGTGCACCGGCATGAGAAAACATTTGAAACGAGTAAAGGATATGATCGACAAATCTTGACTTGAATCCACCGGAGAATAAAAGAGAATGAAGAATGATAACTTGAAGCTTCGTTAGTATCTTCCTGAGAATCACCGGATAAGAACATTGACGAAAAAGAATGGAGAGACTTCCCATCAATAAAAGAATACTTGATTAAGAAATCTTAGTCCTGGAAGAAAAAGGGTGGGAGGGCGGGAAAACAAAGACAACTTGGAGTGGATGAAACAAACACCGTTGCAAAGAACTGAGAATTTATCTTGCGAATAGGGAAAATGATAGCATCATCTTGAAGAGAATCGCACCGGTTGAAAAGAATTGGCATGAAAATATCGATGATCACGACGGATTAGCACTTCCATGGAAATATGAGAACACCGCTAAGGAAAGGTATGAATTCAACACTTGACATTGAAGCAACTCGAATACCACAAACCAAAACAAAAACAAAGGATTGGCTTGCAGAATAAGCCGGAACAAACATATGATAGATCCCATATCGTATCATGTGTCTATTGGAAGGATATCCTACGTGATACTTGTAACACCCACAATGCGGCTATATCACCCACGTGTCGGGGCACGACTTAGAGGCATAGCCGCATGGTAGGTTTGTCGCAAGAGGGGTAATCTTCACACAATCCCATGTACTGAATAAGAATGGGATAAAGAGTTGGCTTACAATCGCCACATCACACAAATACAAGTTATACATACATCATCCAGAATACAATCAAGGTCCGACTACAGAACCAAAGTAAAAGAAGACAACCCCAAATTCTAGATCCGCAATCGTCCCAACTGGGCACCACTACTGATCAACCGAAAAAGACACAAAACAATGATCAAGATCTTCATCGAGCTCCCACTTGAGTTGGGTTGCGTCACCTGCACTGGTATCATCGGCACCTGCAACTGTTTGGAAGTATCTATGAGTCACGAGGACTCAGCAATCTCACACCCGCGAGATCAAGACTACTTAAGCTTATGAGTAGGAGAAGGTAGTGAGGTGGAGCTGTAGCAAGCACTAAGCATATATGGTGGCTAACATACGCAAATAAGAGCGAGAAGAGAAGCATCGCAACAGTCGTAAACTAGAAGTGATCCTGAAACGACTTACGCACAACCATAACACAAGAACCGTGTTCACTTCCCGGACTCTGCCAAAAAGAGACCATCATGGCTACACACGCAGTTGATGCATTTTAATTAAGTCAAGTGTCAAGTTATCTACAATCGGATATTAACAAATTCCCATCTGCCACATAACCGCGGGCACGACTCTTGAAAGTTTATACCCTGCAGGGGTGTCCCAACTTAGCCCATCACAAGCTCTCACGGTCAACGAAGGATATTCCTTCTCCCGGGAAGACCCGATCAGTCTCGGAATCCGGTTACAAGACATTTCGGCAATGCTAAAACAAGACCAGTAAGACCGCCCGATGTGCCGACAATCCCAATAGGAGCTGCACATATCTCATTGTCAGGGCAACACCGGATGAGCACTCCGTACAACTAAAACCAGCCCTCAAGTTTCCCTGAGGTGGCACTACAAAGGACTCTAGTTTGCACCAACACTTAGAGAAGCATAGGCCTGGTTGGGTTAAATAAAGATGACCCTCGGGTTGGCCAACCGAAGGGAAGGGGTATATGCTGTTAGGCAAATGTAAAACCAAGGTTGGTCCTTGCTGGAGGAGTTTTATTCAAAGCGAACTGTCAAGGAGTTCCCATAACACCCAACCGCGTAAGGAACAAAAAATCAAGGAACATAACACTGGTATGACGGAAACTAGGGCGGCAAGAGTGGTACAAAACACTAGGCATAAGGCTGAGCCTTCCACCCTTTACAAAGTATATAGATGCATTAATTAAATAAGAGATATTGTGATATCCCGACATATCCATGTGCCAACATGGAACAAACTTTAGCTTCACCTGCAACTAACAATGCTATAAGAGGTGTTGAGCAAAGCGGTAACTTAGCCAAACAACGGTTTGATAGGAAGGTGGGTTAGAGGCTTGACATGGCAACATGGGAGGCATGCTATAACAAGTGGTAGGTAGCACGACATAGCGATAGAGCGGACAACTAGCAATCAAAGATAGAAGTGATTTCAAGGGTATGATCATCTTGCCTGAGATCCCGCAAGCAAGAAGAACGAGTCCATGAAGAAGGCAAACGGACGTAGTCGAACGGATCCTCACAACTCCGGAACGAAACCGAAGCTAACCAGAGAAGCAACACGGAAAGAAGCAAATAGCATAGTAAACACACATGAATAAACATGGCATGATGCACAACCAAGGATGATGCATGCCCGGTTTAATGAGGCATGGCATGGCAAAGTGCAACAATCAATACTACAAATTAAGTGGAGCTCAATATGGAACGAATTGCATATTGACGAAACACAACATGACTTATTTAGTTCTCTCTTGGTTATGTACTCAACAATATTAAATGTTGGTTAGCATGGCAAGAGGTGAAGCATAATAAAACTACCTATCTAGGCAAGTTTAAATGAGGCCGGAACAACAAGCAACAAGTTCGGAAAAATCCTCATGTGCATATTATGAATTTGGTATTGTTCTGCCCTAAACACAATTTTAGAGTTGTTAAACATGCAAGGTAATGCCACCGTGTTAAACTAGGCATTTCTCTACCCCATTTACATTTAAAGTTTATTTAAAACCGAGCTACGCTTAATTAGTTATGAATATAAAGCATTTTAGCATGGCATTTAGCGAAATAAACACAAACAGCAATTTAAACATTTTAAACTTGGATGAAAGTAGCATATTATGAAACTAGATGAAATTCAATTCATTTTTCATATATAAATCATTTTTGTCCGATGCACCATTTGTGAGTTATTAAATGCATGATCTAGGGGGACTTTTCTGTAAAACTGCCAAACACTGGATAATAGCAAAATTCACAGATCTGAAGAAAAAAACACTCGGGCCGAATCTGGCTGGCCCGATAGTGCTTAGAGGGGCGGCTACTCACATTGCGCCCTGGGCCGAAAGTGGAGAAGCGGCTGGGCCGGTTCTGGCGACGAGAAGACGATGCTGGGCCTCGGCGCGACTGGCAGCTTGGCCTTGGGGAAGCAGGCCGTAGTACGAGCGGGTGGCCAACGCGGCATCGTTTGCGATCGTCTCGCTCGACCACGGGCGAAGCAGAGGATGGCAGAGGCGCGATGCAGGGGCAGGGGGGCGTGAATTCTGGCACCTCGACGCGAAGGTCACCGGCGGCGATGGAGCTTGGCGAGGTGGCGACCGGGGCGACTCCGGCGGCGATGCATGCAACAAGGAGGGAGCTCGTGCTCCTGCCTCCATGAACAAGGCGCAGTCGAGGACTCCGGACTTTCCAGAGATGATGGAGGAGCAAGGACGAGGTGGCACTGTGCCGGTGAGCTGACGAGGAGGCAGACAACGATGGGGCTGGGACGACACAAGGACAACGTCGGCGAGCTCCACGGCCACGGCGGACGACCGAACATGGAGGACCTGGATGGACTCGAGGGCAGGGAGGCGGCTTGGCGACGCGGACGCCGGGGTTGGGCTCTTGTCTGTGAAAGAGAAAGAGAGAGAGAGGTGAGGTCAGGGAGAGTTCACGGGAGAGACGAGCGAGCAAGGAGCACGGGAAGGTGCAAGATGGCCTGGTGGCTGGACGAGGTCGCTGGCGGCAGCGCTGATTGCCGGACAATGAGGTGAGGTGGAGGAGCACGGGGAGGTTTCTTTTGCTTGCGGTCGACGGCGGGTGGCGGCATGGATGCAGATCAGCAGCGGTTGGTCTCGAAGAAGCGTGGCGACGCCATGGTGGATGGATTGGTGGGAGGTTGTGGCTGCCTGCCTGTGGGTGGAATTTGGCGGCGACGAGGGGTTGGTCCGGTTGGAAATTCAATGGGGGATTTGGATTGGGGGAAGAACACGAGGTGCGAGGAGACAAGAGGACTGGCGGCGGTGGCTAGGAGGATCCCTAGAAATTAGGGATTATGTCTCAGGTTAGACAAATATATATATATATAACGAGTTGATCTGGTTAGGGGCTATGTCGTCTCTCCGATCAAAATTGGACGGTCAGGAAAAATAGGCTAGGGAGAGTCCAACGAGAAACTGATGATACTTTATAGATGTTTGGGGATGATCCAGACCCAACGGTTACGACTGTCCGGGTTGGGTTTGGGGGAGTTCCAGATGTGTGAGAGGTCGATGCACTATGCAAAGAGGGGTTAGGCGAACGAGGTCAAGTGTGTGGTTGGACTGAGAAGAGAGAGGAGGAATGCAACCCTGCAACCGTTTTCGGAGACCGAAAAAGTCCGACGATTTGACCGACTATAATGCCACTATAGTTAACCGTTGGGGCATCAAACATACTCCGAATGTGATGAAACTTGGCAGGCAGCCTACCTACAACATAACAACACCGCATGCCAACTTTCAACCCATTCTAAGAACATTTTCCAGCCACTAATAAAATACTATTTCAGACATGCTGCGGGCGCGTGCAAGTGTGTCTGGGCTCAGAACAGACAACAGAAGGAACTGGGAGACCCGGACTAATGCAAGTTTAAAAAACATGATGATCCAATGCGGATGATGACATGGCAAAATGCAACACGCAAGCAAAAGACAAGGCAAGAACAACGAATAACTGGAAGACACTTGGTGCAATGCTCTCGGGGCGTCACACCTAAGTGGTGATTTATTTTATTATACTAACGGAGCTTACGAGTTTTCTGTTAAGTTTTGTGTTGTGAAGTTTTCAAGTTTTGGGTAAAGATTCGATGGAATATGGAATAACGAGTGGCAAGAGCCTAAGCTTGGGGATGCCCAAGGCACCCCAAGGTAATATTCAAGGACAACCAAGAGCCTAAGCTCGGGGATGCCCCGGATGGCATCCCCTCTTTCGTCTTCATTCATCGGTAACTTTACTTGGAGCTATATTTTTATTCACCACATAATATGTGTTTTGCTTGGAGCGTCATTTTATTTTATTTGGTTTTGCTTGCTGTTTGAATAAAATACCAAGATCTGAAATTCTTAAATGTTAGAGAGTCTTCACATAGTTGCATAATTATTCGACTACTCATTGATCTTCACTTATATCTTTCGGAGTAGTTTATCATTTGCTCTAGTGCTCCGCTTATATCTTTTAGAGCACGGTGGTGGTTCTATTTTTATAGAAATAATTGATCTCTCATGCTTCACTTATATCATTTTGAGAGTCCTTTAGAACAGCATGGTAATTTACTTTGGTTATAAATTTTAAATGCTCAGAGAAGATGGATGCTTGATAGTTGTTTTGAGATATAAAGGTGGTAATATTAGAGGTGTGCTAGTTGAGTAGTTGTGAAATTGATCAATACATGTGTTGAAGTTGGCAAGTCCTGTAGCATGCACGTATGGTAAACGTCCTGTGACAAATTTGAAGCATGGGGTGTTCTTTGATTGCTTTCCTTATTAGTGGCGGTCGGGGACGCGCGATGGTCTTTTCCTACCAATCTATCCCCCTAGGAGCATGCGCATAGTGCTTGGTTTTGATGACTTGTCAATTTTTGCAAGAAGTATGTGAGTTCTTTATGACCAATGTTGAGTCCATGCATTATACGCACTCTCACCCTTCCATCATTGCTAGCCTCTTCGGTGCCGTGCAATGCCCTTTCTCACCTTGTGAGTTGGTCCAAACTTCGCCGGTGCATCCAAACCCCATGATATGATACGCTCTATCACACATAGGCCTCCTTATATCTTCCTCAAAACAGCCACCATACCCCTACCTATTATGGCATTTACATAGCCATTCCGAGATAAATTGCCATGCAACTTTCCACCGTTACATTTATTATGACATGCATCATCATTGTCATATTGCTTTGCAGGATCATGTAGTTGACATTGTATTTGTGGAAAATCCACCATGCTTAATTTTTCATACATGTCAATCTTGATTCATCGCAATCCCAGTACACCGCCGGAGGCATTCACATAGGGTCATATTTTTGTTCTAAGTATCGAGTTGTCATTCTTGAGTTGTAAGTAAATAAAAGTGTGATGATCATCATTAGAGCATTGTCCCATGTGAGGAAAGGATGATGGAGACTATGATTCCCCACAAGTCGGGATGGGACTCCGGACGAAAAAAAGAGGCCATAAAAAAGAAGGCCCAAACAAAAAAAGAGAGAGAAGAAGAGAGAAGGGGCAATGTTACTATCCTTTTTCCACACTCATGCTTCAAAGTAGCACCATGATCTTCATGATAGAGAGTCTTTTATTTTGTCACTTTCATATAGTAGTGGGAATTTTTCATTATAGAACTTGGCTTGTATATTCAAATGATGGGCTTCCTCAAATGCCCTAGGTCTTCGTGAGCAAGCAAATTGGATGCACACCCACTTAGTTTCTTTGATGAGCTTTCATACATTTATAGCTCTAGTGCAACCATTGCATGGCAATCCCTACTCCTTGCATTGACATCCACCAGTGGGAATCTCCATAGCCCATTGATTAGCAGCATCAATGTGAGACTTTCTCCCTTTTTGTCTTCTCACACAACCTCAATCATCATATTCTATTCCACCCATAGTGCTATGTCCATGGCTCGCGCTCATATATTGCGTAAAAGTTGAAAGAGTTTGAAAGGGCTAAGTATGAAACAATTGCTTGGCTTGTCATCGGGGTTGTGCATGATGAGAGCATTTTGTGTGATGAAAATGAAGCATGGCCAAACTATATGATTTTCTAGGGATAAGCTTTCTTTTGGCTATGTTATTTTGATAAGACATAATTTCTTGATTAGCATACTTGGAGTATTACTATTTTTATGTCAACAATAAACTTTTTTTATTAAATCTTTCGGATCTGAACGTTCATGCCACAATAGAGAAAAATACATTGAAGAACATGCTAGAAAGCGTTCCACATCAAAAATTCTGTTTTTATCATTTACCTATTCAAGGACGAGCAGGAATTAAGCTTGGAGATGCTTGATACGTCTCCAACGTATCTATAATTTTTTATTGTTCCATGATATTATATTATCAACCTTTGATGTTTTATAGACATTTATATGCTATTTTATATGATTTTTGGGACTAACCTATTAACGTATAGCCCAGTGCCAGTTTTTGTTTTTTTGTTGTTTTTGAGTATCGCAGAAAAGGAAAATCAAATGGAGTCCAATTGACCTGAAACTTCACGGAACTAATTTTTGGACCAGAAGAAGGCCTGGAAGTAAAAGAATTGGGCCAGAAGAGTCTCAGGCTGCCCACAAGGGTGGGGGTGCGCCACCCTTCCTTGTGGACGGCCCGTAGACCCCCCAGCCTTGTTCCCGACTCCAACACCTCTTATATAACCCAAAACTTCCAGAAAGAAACCTAGATCGGGAGTTCCGCCGCCAGAAGCCTCCGTAGCCACCGAAAACCAATCTAGACCTGTTTCGGCACCCTGTCAGAGGGGGAATCCCTCTCCGGTGGCCATCTTCATCATCCCGGTGCTCTCCATGACGAGGAGGGAGTAGTTCACCCTCGGGGCTGAGGGTATGTACCAGTAGCTATATGTTTGATCTCTCTCTCTCTCTCTCCTTCTTGAGATGATATGATCTTGATGTATCGCGAGCTTTGCTATTATAGTTGGATGTTTTGATGTTTCTCCCCCTCTACTCTCTTGTGATGAATTGAGTTTTCCCTTTGAAGTTATCTTATCGGGTTGAGTCTTTATGGATTTGAGAACACTTGATGTATGTCTTGCATGTGCTTATCTATGGTGACAATGGGATATCACGTGATCCACTTGATGTATGTTTTGGTGCTCAACTTGCGAGTTTCGTGACCTAGTGAACTTATGCATAGGGGTTGGCACACGTTTTCGTCTTAACTCTCCGGTAGAAACTTTGGGGCACTCTTTGAAGTTCTTTGTGTTGGTTGAATAGATGAATCTGAGATTGTGTGATGCATATCGTATAATCATACCCACAGATACTTGAGGTGACATTGGAGTATCTAGGTGACATTAGGGTTTTGGTTGATTTGTGTCTTAAGGTGTTATTCTAGTATGAACTCTATGATAGATCTAACGGAAAGAATAGCTTCGTGTTATTTTACTATGGACTCTTGAATAGATCGATCAGAAAGGATAACTTTGAGGTGGTTTCGTACCCTAAAATAATCTCTTCATTTTTCTCTGCAATTAGTGACTTTGGTGTGACTCTTTGTTGCATATTGAGGGATTGTTATATGATCAAATATGTTATTATTGTTGAGAGAACTTGCACTAGTGAAAGTATGAACCCTAGGCCTTGTTTCCTAGCATTGCAATACCGTTTGTGCTCACCTTTATCATTAGTTACCTTGCTGTTTTTATATTTTCAGATTACAAAAACCTTTATCTACTATCCATATTGCACTTGTATCACCATCTCTTCGCCAAACTAGTGCACCTATACAATTTACCATGGTATTGGGTGTGTTGGGGACACAAGAGACTCTTTGTTATTTGGTTGCAGGGTTGCTTGAGAGAGACCATCCTCATCCTACGCCTCCCACAGATTGATAAACCTTAGGTCATCCACCTGAGGGAAATTTGCTACTGTCCTACAAACATCTGCACTTGGACTCCCAACAACGTCTACAAGAAGAAGGTTGTGTAGTAGACATCATGTGTCATAATAAACGGAACGGTGGAAAGTTGCATGGTAATATATCTCGGAATGGCTATGGAAATGCCATAATAGGTTTGTATGGTGGTTGTTTTGAGGAAGATATATGGAGGCTTATGTGTGATAGAGCGTATTGTATCACGGGGTTTGGATGCACCGGCCAAGTTTGCACCAACTCTCGAGCTGAGAAAGGCAATGCACGGTACCATAGAGGCTAGCAAATTGCAGAAAGGTTAGACTGTGTATGATCCATGGACTCACATTAGTCATAAAGAACTCATATACTTATTGCAAAAGTTTATTAGCCCTGGAAGCAAAGTACTACTATGCATGCCCCTAGAGGGATAGATTGGTAGGAAAAGACCATCGCTCGTCCCCGACTGCCACTCATAAGGAAAGCACTCAAAGAACACCCCATGCTTCAAATTTGTCACACAATGTTTACCATACGTGCATGCTACAGGACTTGACAACTTTAACACAAGTATTTCTCAATTTCACAATTGCCACTCATTGTTCGAAAATCCATCAAATCTTTACCCAAAAACTTGAAAACTTCACAACACAAAACTCAACAGAAAATCTCATAAGCTCCATTAGTATAAGAAAATAAATCACCACTTAAGTTACTGTAATGAACTCATTATTTATTTATATTGGTTTTAAACCTACTGTATTCCAACTTCTCTATGGTTCATACCCCCCGATACTAGCCATAGATTCATCAAAATAAGCAAACAACACACACAAAATAGAATCTATCAAAAACAGAACAGTATGTAGTAATCTATAGGTTTCGAATACTTATGTAACTCCATAAATTCTACCAAATTAGGAAGACCTAAATAATTTGTATATTGATCTACTGCAGTTGGAATCTATATTTTATCGCTCCCTAGTTAAAAATGAAAATTATTCTCGTGAGTGCATACTTTCTGTTTTTTTCAGCAAGATCAAATAACAATCATCCAAGAAGATCCTAAAGGCTTTACTTGGAACAAACATAAATTAAAACATAAAAAGCAATCATAAGAGAGGATAGATTATTTATTTATCACTAAACAGGAACAAAAAGCAAGAAACACAAAAAAAATTGGGTTGCCTCCCAACAAGCGCTATCGTTTAACGCCCCTAGCTAGGGATAAAAACAAGAATAGATCTAGGTATTGTCATCCTTGGTATGCAATCCATAAGTGGCTCTCATAATAGATTCATAAGGTAATTTAATTTTCTTTCTAGGAAAGTGTTCCATGCCTTTCCTTAATGGAAATTGGAATCTTATATTTCCTTCTTTCATATCAATAATTGCACCAATTGTTCTAGGTAAAGGTCTACCAAGAATAATAGGACAAGTATGATTGCAATCTATATCAAGAACAATAAAATCTGCGGGCACATAATTCCTATTTTCAACAATAAGAACATCATTAATTCTTCCCATAGGTTTCTTAATGATGGAATCCGCAAGATGCAAATTTAAAGAACAATCGTCAAATTCACGGAAACCTAGCACATCACACAAAGTTTTTGGAAAAGTGGAAACGCTAGCACCTAAATCACATAAATCATAGCATTCATAATCTTTCATATTAATTTTAATAGTAGGTTCCCACTCATCATAAAGGTTTCTAGGGATAGAAACTTCTAATTCAAGTTTTTCTTCATAAGATTGCATTAAAGCATCAACGATATGTTTAGTGAAACCTTTGTTTTGATCATAAGCATGAGGAGAATTTAACACAGATTGCAACAAGGAAATACAATCTATCAAAGAGCAATTATCATAATTAAATTCCTTGAAATCCAAAATAGTGGGTTCATTGCTATGTAAAGTTTTGACCTCTTCAATCCCACTTTTACCAAATTTTGCATCAAGATCTAAAAACTCTAAATCATTGAGACGCCTTCTAACTAAAGTTGACTCATCTCCAATCCCATATTTATCAAGATTCATATTGGCAAACAATGATATAATAGGAGACACACCAATCACTTTTAGATCTTCATCATTATTATCATGAATACTAAAAGAACATGCTTTCACAAAGCAATCTTTCTTAGCACACATCCTAGCGGTTCTTTCTTTGCACTAATCAATGGAAATTCTCATGGCTTTGAGAGACTCATTGATATAATGCTTAGGTGGAATAGATCTAAGTTTCAAAGAGTCAACATCAAGAGAAATTCTATCCACATCCCTAGCCAACTCATCAATCTTAAGCAATTTTTATTCAAGCAAAGCATTGAAATTCTTTTGCGAATTCATAAATTCTTTAACACTAGTCTCAAAATCAGAGGAAATCTTATTAAAATTTCCATAACAGCTCGTTTGGCTCCCCTGATTTCATTTCATTTGGCTGAAATGAAATGAAATGAAATCTCTATCAAGATTTCATTTGGCTGAATCTAGATTCCAAATCCAAATTTCATGTTTGGCTGTCACTAGGATTTTGAGGTCAAATCTGTACCAGAACCAAAATGAGCATGAAACTATACCAGCACCAACGCACTAGCCTTTGTGCTAGGAATAAATAGTATGAACAAATCTGTACCAACACCAACATTGACAGCTCGTTTGTTCACACATGGCAATGTTTTGCATTAAACTGAACCATGCCAATACATATAACTTAAACATGAGACTTTGTAAAAAGTTAATCTTTGCAATACGACAAAGGTTCACAACAACATCAAATGATCATAATCTAGTCAAGGTTACATAAAAACTGAATCTTTGCATTATTAGCACCATCCAAGAAAGATTTTCATTGCTCAAGGATCTTCATTTCTTTGTTCTGTTCGTTCAACATCACACTTCACCCAATATTTCCTGCAAAATATGATGAGAAATGGTGACATATGGCCTCATAGGGCAATAAACAATCCTTGAACACAATGGTTGGTAGAAATTGCTCAAAGTGAAAGATGAGGATAGCCAAGAAGACAAATCGAAGTGTCACACGATAAGCTTTAGCTTGCAACAATCTCTAGGAAGGGTAAGAAAACTCAACTTGATATAGAAATTTTTCAAAGGTTAACTTGCACTTCATTTGCACAATTATCATGAATCGAAAGGGAATAGCAAAAAACATCAACAACCGAGTAGGTTAAGTAGGACCGAAACTAAGTCGATAAAAGACTACAGCCACTAAATAAGCATATCTGGTTGATGTATTCTAGACTAATAATGCCACCTCTTGACCGAAGAAAAAAAAGACTAGTTCATAAGAGACCTTCAAACACACTGAATATTTATGTGCATGCAAAATATGTTCATAAAACCTTGTTTCCGGAGACATGGCAGAACAAGTTGTTCTCAAACATGGCAGGAAAACGTTGTTTTATCAAGCCATGTTTGGGAATACCTGGCAGGAAAACCTTATTAAGATGATAACATAAAACCTTCTATCATGCTAATCTCAAACATGGAAATAGGTAAGTACATAAATATGATGAAAAGCAAGCAAGCTGATGCCTCCTCTGCTCCATATTGGCATGACAAAATACAGGACACCCATAATATTGTACTATAACAAACAACTAAGGACAAAATGCAGCAGAGCTTGCTAGCTGGTAACTAATCACAGAACAAGAAACATACCTTCATTGGTTGATTTGCTTGAGGATCCATTTCTTCTTCATCCTTTCAGGCAGCGCCATAAGAGCCTTGAACTTGCGGTCATCTGCTATGAGGATATCATAAGCTGCTAGCAAGCCATCATCATCCAGTCCCACAATTGCATTGAGAGCGTCAAGTATTTCTTCAGGAGAGGAGGGTTTCTCAGGAGGAGCAACTTGAGCGATATCAGCTTTGTAGGCACTGGTAAAATTATCCAGTTTCTCTCCAAGCATAGATGCAATTGAGTCATCCGATCGATATCTCTTCCTCTTCTGTTCCTCGCCGGTTTGGGTTGAAGATGTTGCGGCAGAATCAGTGTTGATGTTGTTGACATTCTCTACAGCCATTTCCGTTGCACTTTCACCAGCAGTTCTGGCTCCGGTTCCGGTGGCATGATCCTTCGAGAAGACAAGGCTGATAGAGTCCCAAAACTTTATGACCTTGTGCCTGTAGCATGCGGCATCTTTGTTTGCCTGCAACCATGAAGACAAATAGTCTCATGTCATGGTGGAAAATGAACACACATCCATCCAAACACCAAACACACATCCAAAGAGAAAATCGTAGACTACAGCTAAGATGTAACTCATGTCATGGTGCAAAATCACATAAATAATGGGGAAAACAAGTGCACTGCTGCAAGTTGTGATTATTTCTCAAGAGAAGGCTGATTACTAATATAATAGCAAAACATAGGGGAAATGATGAGTAAACTACTGATTAGAAGGCTATGCATGAACAAGTATAAGTGCATGTTTTCAAGTAAACTTGGCTGAATTCCACATCATGATGGAGAAGGTGGAGAAGGTGTATAAGTGCATGTTTTCGAATAAACTACTTGACCACATGAATGATGAAAATGAATCTTGTGGCCATGGCATGAATACATAGATCCTCAAGATGTAGTGCTTACCTTGACATAGTTGCTCCACACGTCCTCACTATCAACCATAAGCTTGTTATGGATCCAATCCCACCCAAAACCACTCGTTGACAACATCTTGCTGACATTGACATAGTGTCTATCAATAGTCTTGCACCTTGATATGACATTCTCCTTTGTGATATCCACATTGCACTTGGCTCGAACATTCTTGACAACTGCAGTGTAAACATGTGGCTTCCACCCATTTTGAGCACGATCCCCTCTATTGTAATGCTCCACGAACACATTCAGCATTGCTTCATCCATTTCATCCGTCCAGGTAAGGTAGTTTCTACCTCCTTTCTTCTCCACATCCATATCTTCCTGCAAGCAACAATACATGTATGAGACAAACGTAGAATCCCAAGAGAGAGAGAGAGATAGAGAGAGACAGAGAGAGAGAGAGAGAGGGTTCAAAAATAGGCATATGAAATATATGAACATACAAATGAATGAATTCAATGATTGGCTCCCCCGCGTCTCCTTTGGTAATCTGCCCACATTTGATTAGCTAAGGTATCTCGCTTGTTGTTCCACTCAGTTGTTGATTCAACATGTCTAATCATGTTTGGTTCTTCAGGATGTTCGATGGCAGCAGCATTTAACTGATTATCCACGTCAATTAGCATTATATCATCCATCTCTCTCTGCCTATCTCTTAGAAAGTTATGCAATATGCAGCAAGCATTAATGACACGGATCTGCGAGATGGTATTATTGGCGTGTTAATAAAAAACTAAAAATAAACGGAGGCTTGGTTTTGCAAAATACTATGTGATACCTGATTCCGTATGCGAAAAAATGAACTAGTCCTCAAAATAGCCCATCTCATCTTTAGTAGACCAAAAGTTCTCTCTATCACATTCCTAGCTGATGCATGTCGCAGATTATATAACTCTCTTGGAGTTTGTGGGTTATTTCCATTAGCCGCCCATTCTTTCAAATGGTACCGGACTGACCGGTATGGAGCAAAGAAGCCCGGACCATTAGTGTACCCAGCATCTACAAGGTAGTATTTTCCTAATGTTTGCAAAAATAACAAGTATTAGATATTATATTTACATTGAAATATCATAACTTAGTTGTTCTACCGTACCAAGACGGAGAATTACCATGTGGAACTCTAAAAGCGTCTTGTCGTGACATTGCATCTCGCAACACTCGTGAATCAGATGCAGAACCTTCCCATCCAGCTAAGACATACAAAAACTTCATATTCCGGTCACAAACACCAAGCACATTAGTGGTCACATCTTGCTTTCTATTTCTGTATCTGCCTTGCTTGAGAGCGGAAACACGGACATCAACATGTGTGCCATCTAAAGCTCCTAGCCCATCTGGAAACCATTTCCATCTACTATCCTCGGGCTGCTCAGCTGAAGGGGTTGGTAGCTTTATAAACTCATGAGACAAGGAAAGGACAGCTCTTAAGATCTCATTGAAATGCCTACTGATGGTCTCGAGTGCCCATCTGTACGTGCTTTCAATTAACCGGTATTTCATCCCATGGCTTAGCACTAGCAGAAACATTGTGACTGATTCTTCAACCGACACATAAAATGTGTCCCCCAAACCACATCTTTCACGCAAGATAGCGCACAGGTCCACAAAGGACCGTTTAGTTAGGCGCAAACTATCAAAACAGTGCTTGTTAGAACCCTGATAAATTGATCTAAGCATCTGCTTTCTAATCCTAATCTCCGCCTCATCCTCACTGAAATCATCAAGCTCTCTAATCTTCCTCTGACAATACGTGTGTTGAACTATCGCGACAACCGACACAAAAAATCCAGCAGCTGCCCTCTTCCTTTTCTTTCTCCTCTCATCGCCATGCAATGTGTTAATGTACAAGTCCGACATCTATATTAAGATGAAAATAACAATTGAGAAAGAACTCAAGCTCGATTACTAGTGATACACAAAAAACTCATGCTTATTACTAGTGATACACAAAAAACTCATGCTTATTACTAGTGATACACAAAAAACAGATGCAGTTGCTTGTCAAGAAAGCTTAGATGGAGGAAAAAGATGGGCAAAACCCAAACAGGGTTTATGCTACTTTCTGTTCCACTTTTGTCAGGTGGATGAACAGACCTGCGCCCCCATACTTTTGCAAAAATAGATCATAACAAACAAAACCATCAAGCATTAGAGTTTCACATAAAAATAAGCTTCAATCGCCATACGATACAATTGACACAGTCTTATTGAACATGCTATTGACACTCTCTCCTAAAACGGAGTGAATCAAAACTATCCTGAACTTGTATTTCAAAACATTATGCTCAAGTATCTAGCTTCAATAACAAGCCCGAATATAAAAATTAGCTCAGTCTGGAAAAAACCCAGTCTGATTCAGACAAAAAATCATTATGCAAGCACACTGCAATTGTTCTATACTGAATTCAGACAAAAAATCAGTGTGCAAACATATTGAAATCAGGGGTTCATGTCTGCTTGCGGCCCATACTGAATTGTTCTATACTGAATTCAGACAAAAAAATCACTGTCCAACCACACTGACTTTGTTCTATACTGAATTCAGACAAAATAATCAGTGTGCAAAACGCATTAAATTCAGAGATCCATTTTGTTTGCATAGAGGGGACGCTGACACGCTGACCACGTACCACAAAAAGGTCGATCTTCCGGGGTGTGGAGCTGACCGACCGTGGGCTGGCGGAGGAATCGTCAAGAAGTCGATCTTCTGTCCGGATCGGGTGGCTGGATGGAGGTGGGTTCAGGTTAGGGTTAGGGTTCAAGCAGAAAAGATCCACCAGAGAGAGGGAGGGGGAGAAGAGAGGTGGAGGGAGAATCTACCAGGATTTGAGAGCTCGACGACGGCGCTGTGGTCACCGGAGGCAGCACACCATCAAACAGAAAGCTTCGCGTGTAGAAGGGACGGGGGAAGAGAACTCGGGGAGAAGCTCTTCACCGGCGGGAGGGTGCATCACCGGCGGCTGAGAAGGAGGGGCTCATGGCGGCGGCGGCGGCGGCGGCGGGCGTCGGGGTAGGGTGGGGGAAGGATGCGAGAGACGAAGGCGTCGGGGTAGGGTGGGGGGAAGCGAGCGAGTGGAATCTGGGAGAATGACGGGCGAGGGGCTGGGATTTGGGCCTAGGCCAGGTTTACATCCTCTGGAATCTTAGAATGAAATCCACCCTCAATTCTGTGGCAGCCAAACAAGTATATTCCGGAATTCGCAAATGAAATCCACCAAATCCGACCCAAATGATGGGTACCAAACGACCTGTAAGATTTGTTGTAGGAATTACCATAATTATTAGAGGAATTACTAGGGAACGGCCTAGAATTAAAGTTTCCTCTATACGCGTTGTTACTAAAATTGTTCCTTCCAAAAAAATTCACATCCATAGATTCATTAATATTCTCAATCAAAGTAGACAAAGGCATATCATTAGGATCAGAAGAAACACTCTTATTAGCAAACAATGTCATAAGTTCATCCATCTTTCCACTCAAGACATTAATCTCTTCTATCGCATGAACCTATTTACTAGTAGATCTTTCGGTGTGCCATTGAGAATAATTAACCATAATATTATCTAGGAGCTTAGTAGATTCTCCTAAAGTGATTTCTATAAAAGTTCCTCCCACGGCTGAATCTAAAAGATTTCTAGAAGCAAAATTCAATCCAGCATAATTTTTTTGTATAATCATCCATAAATTCAAACCATGAGTAGGGCAATTACGTATCATTAATTTCATCCTCTCCCAAGCTTGTGCAACATGCTCATGATCAAGTTGCTTAAAATTCATAATATCGTTTCTAATAGAGATGATCTTAGCGGGAGGAAAATACTTGGAGATAAAAGCATCTTTGCACTAATTCCATGAATCAATACTATTTTTAGGCAAAGAAGAGAACCAAGTTTTAGCACGATCTCTAAGCGAAAACGGAAAGAGCTTCAATTTAACAATATCATTATCCACATCTTTCTTCTTTTGCATATCACATAAATCAACAAAGTTGTTTAGATGGGTAGCGGCATCTTCACTAGGAAGTCCAGCAAATTGATCTTTCATGACAAGATTCAGCAAATCAATATTAATTTCACAAGATTCAGCATTGATAAGAGGAGCAATCGGAGTGCTAATAAAATCATTGTTGTTGGTATTGGTAAAGTCACATAATTTAGTACTTTCTTGATCCATCGTGACAAACAATCAATCCAACACACAATCACACAAGAGGGAAGCGAAAGAAGGCAAATGGAAAAGGGCGAACGGAAAAGAGGCGAATAAAACTGCAAAGGTGAAGTGGGGCAGAGGAAAACGAGAGGCGAATGGCAAATAATGTAATGTGAGGGATAAGAGTTTGTGATGGGTGCTTGGTATGTCTTGACTTGTGAGTAGATCTCCCCGACAATGGTGTTGCGCCAGAAATCCTTCTTGCTACCTCTTGAGGATGTGTTGGTTTTCCCTTGAAGAGGAAAGGGTGATGCAACAAAGTAGCATAAGTATTTCCCTCAGTTTTTGAGAACCAAGGTATCAATCCAGCAGGAGACTACATGCAAGTCGCCTAGTACCTGCACAAACAAACAAGAACCTCACAACCAACACGATAAAGGGCTTGTCAATCCCTTCATGGTCACTTACGAAAGTGAGATCTGATAGAGATAATGAGATAAATATTTTTGGTATTTTTGTGATATAGATTGGAAAAAAGATTACAAAATAGATAGTAAAATAGAATTGTAGATTGGAAACTTGTATGATATAAAGTAGACCTAGGGGCCATAGGTTTCACTAGTGGCCTCTCTCAAGATAGCATGTATCACGATGGGTGAACAAATTACTACCGAGCAATTGATAGAAAAGCGCATAATTATGATGATATCTAAGGCAATGATCATGAATATAGGAATCACGTCCGTGACAAGTAGACCGAAATGATTCTGCATCTACTACTATTACTCCACACATCGACTGCTATCCAGCATGCATCTAGAGTATTAAGTTCATAAGAACGGAGTACCGCATTCGGTAAGATGACATGATGTAGAGGGATAAACTCAAGCAATATGATACAAACCCCATCTTTTTATCCTCATTGGCAACAATAAAATACGTGCCTTGCTATCCCTGTTGTCACTGGGAAAGGACACCGCAAGATTGAACCCAAAGCTAAGCACTTCTCCCATTGCAAGAAAGATCAATCTAGTAGGCCAAACTAAACCGATAATTCAAAGAGACTTGCAAAGATATCAAATCATGCATATAAGAATTATGAGAATAATCGAATAATATTCATAGATAATCAAGTTCATAAACCCACAATTCAACAGATCTCGGCAAACACCCCGCAAAAAGAGTTACATCGAATAGATCTCCAAGAAGGTTGAGGAGAACTTTGTATTGAGATCCAAAGAGAGAGAAGAAGCCATCTAGATAATAACTATGGACCTGAAGGTCCATGGTAAACTACTCACACATCATCGGAGAGGCTATGTTGTTGATGTAGAAGCCCTCCATGATCGAATCCCCCTCCGGCAGATCATCGGAAAAGGCCCCAAGATGGGATCTCACGGGTACAGAAGGTTGCGGCGGTGGAAAAGGTGTTTCGTGGCTCTCCCCGAAGGTTTCATGGTATAAGAGTATATATAGGCGAAAGAAGTAGGTCGGTGGAGCTACGAGGGGCCCACGAGGGTGGGGGCACGCCTGGCCCCGCTGGGTGCGCCCTCCAACCTCGTGGCCGCCTTGCTGCTTCCTTGACATCCACTCCAAGTCTCCTGGATCACGTTTGTTCCAAAAAATATCCTTGCTAAGGTTTCATTATGTTTGTATTCCGTTTGATATTGCTTTCCTATGAAACACTGAAATAGGCAAAAAAACAACAATTTGCACCAGGCTTTCGGTTAATAGGTTAGTCCCAAAAATAATATAAAAAGGTATATTAAAGCCCATTAAACATCCAAAACTGATAATATAATAGCATGGAACAATAAAAAATTATAGATATGTTGGAGACGTATCAGCTATCAAGGCATCTTCATCTTTGGACGTATGGCATCTTCGCCTTCTTCCCATGAGTTCGCCTACATCAACATCTTCAACAATAAGGCGACCAACTATGAGTGAGGGCGATACTTCTATCTTCGGAAGCCTCTCAAAGAAGACGGCCGAGCATGGGAATATCCCTTCAGTCATGGAGACGAGCTACGAGGTACCACATCATATGGGCCTCCAACAAGACGGTGACAAGAAGGTCGAGCAAGGGCCATCCCCTTCAACCACGGCAACGATCTTGAACCTCTTCAACAACACGAAGACAGTGCCCATATTGGACTCATACTCTGAGTCAAGCTACGAGACCGCACATGAGACATTATCTTTGGTCTCGGAGGAGAGTGATGTTTTGCCACATCCTAAGGCTTTCATCTTTGGAGTCATTATGGATGAGGAGGTTGAGCATGGGACTATCCCTTCAACCAAGGCGGAGATAGGTGTTGCCCATGGAGACGTTTGCACCTACATCTCTTCGACGCCCACATATGACGAGATGACCCAATTGCCATGTGATGAGAACCACCACCACATGAGTGAATTGAGTGACTCCACCATATATGACATTGAGTGCATTTCCTATGATAGGATGAGTATGACCACCACTAGGCCCATACTTGAGAGCATGCCACACATCCTATGTGAGGTTGAGAGCCATTTAAGTGACTCCACCAACCATATCAATGAGAGAATCCAAGAGGGAGTGAGTTAGCCACAACACTTAGTGAGTGAGGTAGTTGACACGGCATGTGAGGCCACTATGATTTCTAACGACTTAACCTCTACTTCGAGTGTGTTTTATTCTTTGGTGCTAGGTCTCCTACATGATGTCATGCCTACCCTCCACGATTCCATACTTCCAACGACGACGATGGCCATGGTGGACGGTGATGCACCCCCCACATGGTTCCATCAATATGAAGATGACCATGACTTGGTCTTCAACACCTCACCTACAACACATGAGCGATGCTCCAAAGGTAACATATGTGATGGTGCTTCTCTTGTCCCACTAGTGGACTATCTCACCAATGATTGCTTGCATGATTTTGACACACCTATTACCATGCTTCATGCTAGTGCGACTTCCTCATATCATGACTTACCTATTTATGGTGAATATTATGACGAGCATGTCGAATTGCCTAGTTGTGATGATATGCTCCATAGGATATCATGTGAAAATTGTTTTGGTCACATCATGTTCGACAACCCATTGAACTTGTCATATGCTATGAGTGAGATCTCAACATAGTAACTATGCATGCCCCATTAAAATAAATCCCATTTGCACTTATGGCATAGGTGACGAGATGACAGTCATTGACTTTTGTTTTTCATGTGATGATATTGCGATGCTCCCTTTATACGATTTGCGCAATTCATCTACTATGCCATGCCATGATCACATTGTTCCATATATGCATTGTTTTGGATGTTGTCAATATTCTCTATATGATGTGTCCATTAGTGCTCATGAGGAGACCCCCATAGTTTCCTCATACATATTAGGAGATTTTAATGCATTCCATACTTTGCATGTTTCCCATAATTGCGTGCACCACATGCATTCCATGAATAACAATGCTATACATATTTCTCATGATGCATTACACAATTTGAGTCTCCATTATGCTATACATAACAATAAACCTATCATGATGGATGACATGTTTCTGTATCATGCATCTCATTTATTTGAGCATTGGATAATTTCTGCTAACTGACACAAGCACGTGCGCATCAGGATGTGTAAAGCCCATGATGCGGCTATATCTCCCACGTGTCGAAGCACGACTTAGAGGCATAACCGCATTGTAAGCAATGTCGCAAGTGAGGTAATCTTCACACAACCCTTGTAATGAATAAGGAAAAGACATACATAGTTGGCTTACACTCGCCACGTCACACAATAGCATAAGTATCATTACATTCATCCAGATACAATCAAGGTCCGACTATGGAACCAAAATAAAGAACAACCCCAAATGCAATAAAGTTCCCGATCGCCCCAACTGGGCACCACTACTGATCGTCTGGAAAGGAAACGTAGTATCGTCCTGAGTCCTCATCAAACTCCCACTTGAGCTCAGTCAAATCACCTGGAGCGGTATCATCGGTCCCTGCATCTGGTTTTGGAAGGAATCTGTGAGTCACGGGGACTCAGCAAGCTCACACCCTCGCGATCAAGACTATTTAATCTTATAGGAAGGGTAAAAGGTATGAGGTGGAGCTGCAGCAAGAACTAGCATATATGGTGGCTAACATACGCAAATGAGAGCGAGAAGAGAAGGCAATGGCACGATCGATAAACTATGATCAAGAAGTGATCCTAGAACAACCTACGTTCAAGCATAACACGAGACCGTGTTCTCTTTCCAGACTCCACTAAAAAGAGACCATCACGGCCACACACTCTATGGATTCATTTTAATTAAGTTAAGTTTAAGGTTACCTACAACCGGACATTAACAAATTCCCATCTGCCCATAACCGCGGGCACGGCTTTCGAAAGATCAAAACCCTGCAGGGGTGTCCCAACTAAGCCCATCACAAGCTCTTACAGTCAACGAAGGATATTCCTTCTCCCAAGACAACCCGATCAGACTCGGAATCCCGGTTACAAGACATCTCGACAATGGTAAAACAAGTCCAGCAAGACCACCCGATGTGCCGACAAATCCCGATAGGAGCTGCACATATCTCATTCTCAGGGCACACTGGATGAACACTACGTACAACTAAAACCAACCCTCAATTTGCCCCCAGGTGGCGCTGCAAGTGGCTCTATTTTGGACCAACACTCAGAGGAGCACTGGCCCGAGGGTTTAAAATAAAGATGACCCTTGAGTCCGCGGAACCTAAGGGAAAAAGAGGCTAGGTGGCGAATGGTAAAACCAAGGTTGGGCCTTGCTGGAGGAGTTTTATTCAAGACGAACTATCAAGGGGTTCCCATTATAACCCAACCGTGTAAGCAACGCAAAATCAAGGAACATAACACTGGTATGATGGAAACTAGGGCGGCAAGAGTGGAACAAAACACCAGGCATAAGGCCGAGCCTTCCACCCTTTACCAAGTATATAGATGCATTAAAGTAGACAAGATATAATAATGGTATCCCAACAACAATAAACATGTTCCAACAAGGAACAAACTCCAATCTTCACCTGCAACTAACAACGCTATAAGAGGGGCCGAGCAAAGCGGCAACTTAGCCAAACAACGGTTTGCTAGGACAAGGTTGGTTAGAGGTTTGACATGGCAATATGAGATGCATGATAAGCAAGTGGTTGGTATCGTAGCATAGGCATAGCAAAAGAGCGGGCAACTAGCAAGCAAAGATAGAAGTGATTTCGAGGGTATGGTCATCTTGCCTGCAAAGTTCTCCGAGTTGACGTTAGCTTGATCCTCGTAAACGTACTCAACGGGATCCTCAATCACGTACTCGTCTCTAGGCTCTACACAAATAAGAACACAAGAAAAGGGAGACACAATCAACCACGTGCAATGCACAAGCAACATGATGCAAAACATGGTATGATATGAGGGATGTGATATGCGATGCGTCTGCATGCTTCGGAAAGGAAAGATTGAACCTGGCCTTAACTTCGAAAACCAAGAGTGCCACTGGAAAGGGGAGTTGATTTGGGTCGAAATGGATATAAAGATCACCGGAATCGGATGCACGGTTTGCAAATGGCAAGCAAAACAATAATGGCACAAAGCTGCGATTAACAGCACGAGGCCATCTAAATGCATCAAGAATAACAAGCTACTGCACTCTAACATAGCAACAAAATACATGGCAGGGATCCACTCAAGATGCTTGACAAAAGATGTACACTGAGATATGTCTAATTCACTCAATAGCAGGTTCAAACAAGCATGGCAAAAGTGCAAAAGATACTAGGTTACAGACTTAGTGAAAATAACAACATGCCAGGAATTTAACATCAGGAAACAATGTTTAGAGCAAGATATCAACATGCTACAGGAACATATCATGGCAAAGAAAGGCATGGCATGAAGCAACTCAAAGCATACAACAAAAGTCCCTTACTGACCATAAGCCAAAAGGGATCAGAAAATACAATGGCAACCACGTGAACATAGCAATTATCGTTAACAGATTCAGAATTAGTATAAAACTGGAACATGGCAAAACAGATATCAAGTAGGCATGTTTACGAGCTCGATGCACTCACCACAAGGCATTGCATGGTAAACTAAGCATTCACCCAACAAGTAGACATGGCATAGAAGCTAAACATGGCAAGAACAATAACATAGCATTCATGGATCAACTACAACAACCTCGGCAAAAATGCTTAACATGTAAACGTTCTGCCAAGAACATTTTATAGCAAAAGTAGAGCTTGATTGAGTCAAGCTAGGGTGCTCTATAATTGCAAACAAAGACATGGATGGATAGAGCACACCAATCTCTACAAAACACCCTTTCTGATCATGCTCAAAAGAGGCATGGATCACTCTGTAGCAACAAGGATACATGGCATGAAAATATTGTCAGGGCAATGACTTAGAATATTTCTAAGTCCCTGAAATCAGCAACATTACGAGGGCTACTTTGCATGCTTGTGCTAGTCACCACAGAGATCACAAAAATACATGGCATACACCCCTGTAAAGATGGCATGGCATACTTCAAAACTCATGTAGGGCTCAAGTTCATAGGAGGCACACAACAATCATGGCAAAAATGACAAATGTGGATTTGCTGATAAGAATCTGAAACTAAAATAAACTAGCACTCTTGCAACAGCATTTAGGGCATCAAGATGAGCTCAAATGAACATGATGCAATGGGATGAAATGAAGTAGTCGTCGAGATGAACAATTTGATATGGTACAATCCCAAAACAGAGCCACAGATGCGGAGATATAGCATGATGAATATGCAAAAAATACTGGGGTGAGGGCAAAAAGTCAACCCGATCTAGGGTTTCAAGATCTGAATCCAGATCGGCGCGGAAGTCCAGGTTCGCCAGCCGGAGTTGGAGCTTCGAGGTCGCTGGAGCTTGGGCCGACCGGAGGTGGACGCCGGAGAGGGAGAAGGACGCGGCCGGCGTCGAGGCGATGGCGGCGAAGGCAGCGAGGCCGGACGGCGGCGAGGGCAGAGGCGAGCAGAGACAGCCGGCGAGCGAGGCGGCAGGGTCGGCGCCGGCGTGGAGTGAGCTGGGCGGCGGGGCGATGGCGCGGGCGGCACGTGGCTTCGGGCCGGCGAGGGCCGGCGATGGGCCCCGCGGGCCCGGCGGCGTGGTGAAGTGGGGAGCGTGGGCGGAAGAATCCTAGCATGACACGTGGCGGCGGCGGGGCAGAGCGGACGTTGTCCGGCCCGGCGGATTGTGTCCGGCGGCGCGAGGAGAGGGAGGGGCTAGGGTTTGACCGAGATTTCCGGGGGGAGATGTCTTTATATAGGTAGGAGGAGCTAGGAGGCTCCAAATTTAGCACGGTTTGCGGCCACGCGATCGTGATCGAACGACCTAGATGATGCAGGGGGTTTTATGTGGGTTTTGGGCCACTTTCGAGAGGTGTTGGGCTGCAACACACACGAGGCCTTTACGGCTCCTTGGTTAACCATTGTAGTATCAAACAAAGTCCAAATGGTATGAAACTTGACAGGTGGTCTACCGGTAGTAAACCAAGGCCGCATGGCAAGTCTCGGTCCAATCCAAGAACGTTTAACTCCCACACACGAAAAGAGGTAGAAAGGGACACCGGAGGACATAGGAGCGCTGGAATGCAAAACGGACAACGGGGAAAATGCTTGGATGCATGAGACGAACACGTATGCAAAAGTGATGCACATGATGACATGAAATGAGATGCATGACAAAGACAAAAAGCACACGAAGACAAAAACCCGACAATGAGGAAATATCATAACTTAGTGCCGGAAACTGCAAGAGTTGGAATACAAATATGGCAAGTTATATACGGGGTGTTACAACACTCCACCACTACGAAAGGATCTCGTCCCGAGATCTAGGACTAGAAAAACTCCGGGTATTCAGAACGGAGGTGGTCCTCGCGTTCCCAGGTGGCCTCATGGTCAGAATGATGTGACCACTTGGATTTCAGGAATTTGATAGACTTGTTGTGAGTCTTGCGCTCAGTTTCTTCAAGAATAGCAACAGGGTGCTCATGATAAGATAGGTCTTCTTTGAGATCAATCTCCTCGAAGTTGATGGTGCGGTCAGGAGTCTTGAAACACTTGCGGAGTTGAGACTCGTGAAACACGTCGTGCACGTTTGCAAAGTTGGAGGGAAGCTAAAGTTGATAGGCGAGATCGCCTCTTTTGCCAATGATCTTGAAAGGACCCACGTATCTAGGGGGAAGCTTCCCTTTGATACCGAAGTGACGAGTACCTTTCATTGGAGAGACGCGGAGGTAGACATGGTCTCCGATCTCGAAAGCCAAGTCACGATGCTTGCTATCATAGTAACTCTTCTGGCGCGATTGCGCGGCTTTGGGATTTTCACGAATGACTTTGCACATTTCTTCAGCCTCTGTGATCAAGTCATTGCCAAGAAGTTGGCGTTCACCAGTCTTTGACCAGTTAAGAGGAGTACGACACTTCCTACCATAGAGAATCTCAAATGGGCCTTGCCCTCACCCAGGCTGACCTGGCCTCCACGCGCGCCGACTTGCTCTCCCTTTAGCAACAGATTGATGGCACCATGTCCCTTGTGAATAAGAGCATGGACGAGGCATGTCATCGGCAAACGCTACAACATGAGCACGCTTCTATGCTCCAGGACATCAGTGTAAGGGCCAACCGAGCTCTGAGCTCTATCTGCGAGGAGAGCACCCCTCACCCGCATGAGGAAGACTACGCCAGCGACCTCCCCTTCTTCACTGAAATCGTGATGCGCCTGGAGGACCGGGCCATGAGGGCTCGCGAGCTCGTTGAGGGGAGGAGCCGGGGACTCCTTGGCCACGCATTCTCGCTGGTCTTCAGTCACCTTCAGAACCTCGACCCCCATTTTGATTTTGATGCTGCCATAGCCCCCGTGCCCAGGGTTATCCGAGACAACTTATCGGACTGGGTGGACGACCATGTGGACACCCTGGTGGAGGAGTTCATGCTTGAAGATGACGCGACCGTGGTGGTGGTCAGAGAAGATGGAATGGACGACGATGATGCAGATGGCGCTAGCGACAACTCTAATGACGAGGACGAAGGCAGTGAGCATAGCGAAGAGGGTAGCGCCTTCGGCTAGCCCTGCACTTTCCTTGCATTAACTTGTGTAAAAAAGGGAATCCTCCGGGCGCGTCCCTATGGGGTGTCAAAGAATTTTGGAAAGCCCCCGCCCCCTTATCATGTATGAAACAGGGTGTATGGAGTGATGGCACGCTTTTATGGACAAAGCTTGAGATGCACTATCACGAATCCGAGGGGCTCCCGAGCTCAGTAGTCATCGCGCCTTACCTTGGCTCCGCAGGTCTTGGACGCGCCTTGATGTCTTGGTCGGACCTTCCTCCAGAGGCGAGCCCCTAGGGGCTCGTGAGACTCGGGGATTCCCGAGGAGCCCGCGGATCCATTTGAGAGGGCCTGGCGAGGATCGTACATTTGACCTCGGCAGGATGCACACATGGAAATCTTGTGGCGTGTGCACTCTTGGTCCCAGGGGGTCCTATCCGAGTCGCCTAGACGCGCCTGGCGCTGTCAGCCAGCCAGCCCCCCGCTCGCGAGGTGCTCGCGAGGGGGGGTGCCGGAGGCGTGAGCCTCAAATAAAGCATGCAACCAGAACACAAGAAATTGTCACAAAGCAGAGAAAACACACCCTGTTTTTAGATAACACAAAAGAACATCAAATCTTAGTCCAAAAAGTGGCGAATCGAGTTACAGAGAAAGGGGCAAAAGCAAACAGCCACGTCCTGCACCTAGCTAGTCTTCTTGTCTTCCCATCAGCGCGGAGCTATGTGCTTTCATTGGGTCCGAGCATAGTCATTGGGCGATAGTGTCGACGGCTAGTGTGGAGCATGGTGCTTCCACTTGGACATGGGCGGGAGCCCCCGAGGCCGTGGGGCGGCACTCTGGAGACACCAGGTCATGTACAGCCTCACTCATTATTATGTGAGAGTGTCATGAGCGGAGACCTTCACAGGCGTGAGCCTTGCTTCGTATTGCTTGATGAGGGCCCCGCCTTGCGCTTCCCCCGACCACCATTGGGGCGTCCGGAAACCAGGACGATACCAAGGGGCAAGGGGGACGCTGGCGGCGCCCTCAGCGACCACGGGCTCTCTACCGGGGGGAAGGGCTCGCCAGTACCTCCCCCGGCAGAGGACCTACCTCCGTGTGACGCCTTGCTCCGCGCAGCGCGAGGGGCCCCCTGCGTCCAGGCCTCGCCCACGCAGCCCCCAGTGCGCTAGTCCTGCCGGGAGCGGGGGCACTGCGCCGGGGTCTCCGACCGCTGCCATGGCCTGGTTAACCTGTGGTCCATGGTTAGCGTAAGCTTGTCCCTGGGGTATTGGCCGTCCCCTATGGTTGTTGTCATTGAAGGTTCGGTGAAGCTTCTCGGTAGCTCGTGGAAAGCCCCGGCCTCTAGCGTATCTTCTGTCCAGCTCGGCTCGGGAAACGAGTTGGGGTCTTCCTTAGGCGTGTACTCTAGGTCCATCATGCGAGGCACGTAGGCATCTTGGGCGGGGCGATGCCCTTGCGCGGCCCCGCAGGGGACCGCCAGAGCTTGCCCCAGCTGCAGGCGTTGCGGTTGCGGCGGGACGAACTGCACTGAGGGCTGTGTTGTTGCGGTCGAATCCTTCGGGTGCTTCGTGGGGCGCACGGGCGCGTCAGTACACAGCACGCGCTTCTGCCATGGCCTGAGGCATGGAAAGGGAGTAGAAAGGTGCCGCACCCCTGCAGGAAACGTCAAGCAGTTCGGCAACCCGCTCTAGCAGGGCATCGCGGCCGCCCTCCGCCAACCTGTAGTGTAGCAGCTCTCGTGCCACAATGATCGCGGCTTGCATGTTTGCCTGTTCCAGACGACTGTGCGGCGTTGTCGCCGTGGTGTAGCCCGAAGACCGCGCGGCAACACGCATATGCCGAGGTGCGAGGGCGGGTGGTACCGGCCCGCGCCGCCCGCGCCCAGCGGGGTTGGGAGGTGTACGAGTCGCCTGGAGCACGGAGTGGAGGTCTTCCTGGGCGGATGACATCACCCGAGTGGGCTAGGCGGCCCAGTGTTCGGCATGAGCCCCCTGATGATCGGCCATCAAGACTGTCGGGTGATGGTTGGCTGGCTGGAAGAAGAGAGGCCCCGACGTACCCCTACTTGGCGTGCCAAATGTCGGATTCGGGGTTTCGCAGACCCTTGAGAGGTTCGAACACTATTGTGCGTGCCACGGCCTAGCTCGACGAACCCAAGGGACAAGAAGCACAACAGTTTACCCTAGTTCGATCCACCTTGTGGTGTAATACCCTACTCCAGCTTTGTTGTGGATTGCCTCGAGGGGCTAAGGATGAACTAGTACAGTCAATGAACAGCCTTAGGAGGTGATGTGTTCTTGAGCTCGGTGAGCTGGTGAGGTGGTCAGGATGGAATGGATCCGATCCTCTCTATGGTGGTGGCTAGGTCCTATATATAGTGGCCTTGGTCCTCTTCCCAAATGTAGGAGGGGCGGGATCCCACAACGGCCAAATTTGAAGGGAGACAACTAGTACAAGCTATCCTGACGAAATTATTCTTCACCTGCAAAAGACTCTAGTGGTGACGCTGCGGTGGGCTCCGCGATGACCTCCGACCTGTCATCCTGGCAGTCTTCATCTTGTTGCTCTGATATGGAAACCTTTGCTTGATTCCTCGGGACTCCGTGCCTGCACTTGCCTCCTTGGGACCAAAGGGGAAACTGGTACACTATGTCCACTGGAGCCCGCCTTGCCTTGGTCGTCATGGCTCACATCATGTGAACCTCGCGAGGTGCACCTTGCATTGATATCTCCACTCCTCGGGAGCTAGCCTAGTGAGGCCGCCCCCCAGGGAGGTCCTGGTGTTATCCGCCTCGCGAGGCTTGGCCCCTCGCGAGGGTCTTGGGTTGTTGTTGCTGAAACTAGGCTATACCAGGCCGTTGTCGGAGCCACGCCGCGTGCCGCAGGTAGGCAAGTCTGGGTACCACCGTTCCCACCGACAGATTGGCCCACCTTGCTCCACCTTAGTTACTTTATTTACTTGTTACCCTTTATGATTTATCTTATCTCAAAACTATCTGTTACCCATAATTCTAGTGCTTGCAGAGAATACCTTGCTGAAAACCACTTGTCATTTCCTTCTACTCCTCGTCGGGTTCGACACTCTTACTTATCGAAATGACTACGATTGACCCCCTATACTTGTGGGTCATCACACAACCTGACGCTCCTGTGGGGTCCGATGCGCGATGTTGAGGGGGAGGAATCCTGCTCACTTTAGGTCCTCGATGTCATTGTTGGTGACACAAGAGGCCTCCCACGTGCCCTTGGCGCCGGATCCGGCTATCGCTGAACTTGACTTTGTAGAAAGATGGGTTGGAGCGTTCGAGCCCTGTAGATGGGGAAAAGCTGTGGCAGGAGGAAGAAGAAGGCGTATGGGAACAATCATGGCTACTCCCTTTTATAAGCAATTGTAATACCAAGAGTCCTATAAATGCGCCACTCACCTCGCCTATTCCCAATGAACTCGTGGCGTTATGCATGAGTGGGATACTATCAATCATTGATTGAACCCCTTAAAAATGGGACATGATCTCCACCTCGAAGAGACATGCCTGTGAAGGGGTGGCCTCGATCCGCGCATCGAGTCTTCATGTTTATGACCGGGTGCAACCCTTCCTCAAAAGTTGTCAGTCAAAGAAACTGTTCACACTTGAAACGATTGGCCTTCGAGGCTGAGTAAAACAGATAGTTCGGAATCCGGACATGGTTCGGCGTATGGCTGAATTGAATCAAGCAGCGGTTGAAGACTTCTTTGGAGGAGGATTGTTTTGAATGCTCGGAGAAAGGGAACTCGCCTGCAAGCCGGTGCCTGCAGTCATGGGAGATATATGAGACCAAGGTTGAAGGCTTGTTCGGGGGCTACTGAGGGATTCCTGGACTAGGGGGTCCTCGGGGTGCCGGTTCATCTCACGTGGGCTGGACTGTTGGGCCGCACCATGTTCGGACCGAAGACACTTGTACCATGGTGTGTACCCCAAGTCAAGATGGAAGATCCAAAGTTTCCTTGATGTAACCGACTATTTGCAAACCCTAGCAACCATGGTGTCTATATAAACCAGGGGGCTTAGGTTGTAGAGGCTAGAAGAAGAACAATTGCCATCCTACTAGTTAGGGTTTCGTTTGTCTGATCTCGTGGTAGATCTACTCTGTAACTCCCTCATACACAAGCAATATAATCAAGGGCCTGAATCTGGGTAAACATCTTGTCTGATACGTCTTTGTCGTATCTAATTTTTTTCTAATGATTTTCCTCTTGTTTTGGACTCTAATTTGCATGATTTGAATGAAACTAACCCCGGACTGACGATGTTTTCAGCAGAACTACCATGGTGTTGCTTTTGTGCAGAAATAAAAGTTTTCAGAATGGAATGAAACTTTGTGAGGATTTTTTTATATCAATAAAGAGAATTTGTGGAGCCAAGAACCCACAAAGGTGGGCACTGATGTCTACTACACAACCTTCTTCTTGTAGACGTTGTTGGGCCTCCAAGTACAGAGGTTTGTAGGACTGTAGCAAATTTCCCTCAAGAGGATGACCTAAGGTTTATCAATCCGTAGGAGGCATAGGATGAAGATGGTCTCTCTCAAGCAACCCTACAACCAAATAACAAAGAGTCTCTTGTGTCCCCAACAAACCCAATACAATGGTAAATTGTATAGGTGCACTAGTTCAGCGAAGAGATGGTGATACAAGTGGTATATGGATGGTAGATAATAGTTTTTGTAATATGAAAATATAAAAACAGCAAGGTAACGAATGATAAAAGTGAGCGTAAACGGTATTGCAATGCGTTGAAACAAGGCCTAGGGTTCATACTTTTGCGAGTGCAAGTTCCCTCAACAATAATAACATAATTGGATCATATAACTATCCCTCAACATGCAACAAAGAGTCACTCCAAAGTCACTAATAGCGGAAAACAAACGAAGAGATTATGGTAGGGTACGAAACCACCTCAAAGTTATTATTTCCAATCAATCCGTTGGGCTATTCCTATAAGTGTCACAAACAGCCCTAGAGTTCATACTAGAATAACACCTTAAGACACAAATCAATCAAAACCCTAATGTCACCTAGATACTCCAATGTCACCTCAAGTATCCGTGGGTATGATTATACGATATGGATCACACAATCTCAGATTCATCTATGCAACCAATGCATAGAACCTCAAAGAGTGCCCCAAAGTTTCTATCGGAGAATCACGACGAAAACATGTGCCAACCCCTATGCATAGGTTCATGGGCGGAACCCGCAAGTTGATCACCAAAACATACATCAAGTGAATGTAGCGACCCGACCCGAATGGATCAAGTGCTTCTGTGCTCAGGTGTCATCCCTGGATCAGTAATGCTGACACCACACAGTACATCGAAGGATTTATAGCAGAGTGGCAATCACACACTTATTACATCGTTGTCTCAGAGAGAACTTATTACAATAAAATGGCTTAAGGCCATCTAGTGTCGAAAATAGCGGAAGACTTGGAAGGTAAATGGGTCCATCAACTCCAACGGCATCACTGAGTATAGGGCCACGACCTAAAAGCACCTTACTCGTCGTCTGAAAAGTCTGCAACATGAGAAGTTGCAGCTCGAAAACGGGTCAGCACATGGAATATGCTGGCAAAGTAACACATAGAGAGTAATGGAATGAAACAGCTATACTATATGCATATATGGCTGGTGGAAAGCTTTATGGTTACAGTTTTGCGTAAAGCCAGTTTTTCCCTACTGCAAAGGAATAAATTTATTTAACTATCATGGTAGTTGTGAAACATCGAGAATGGTTGACAGCATTCCGATCCCAATTAACTGAACAATTAAAAACCCAACAACATTAATTAGAAGTAACATGTTGAGATTCACATGATATTCAAGTACTAGATACTCAAGTTGTCCATAACCGGGGACACGGCTAATCATGATTAGTTTGTACACTCTGCATAGGTTTGCGTACTTTTCCCCACAAGACTCGATCGCCTCCGTTTGGTTTCTCGCACTACATGGTGTTTGAGAAGACGGATGACCGAGACACAGTCTTTCAGAAGCGCTAGCACCTTACGTGTGGGTAGACCGGTACACCTACTTCCCCTACATCTGCTAGTCTACCCGTAAGAGTTCGCACGACTTAGTCAACTATGCCAGAGCCCATAATGGCTTGTGGCTGCACACGTAAGTTTCTAGTTTGAAAGATCTTATGATCCCTTTGAGCCTGGGTGGCGGTCCAAAAAAACAGGCAAGTCCCGATAGACATCAGGTGCCTCAATCCACCCAGATGTGTGTTAGGTTGCCACCTTAGATAAACCTTTAATTTTATCAACTCACATCTGTCATGGATATCACTCACCCAATCCACGTCTACTAGCATAGCATGGCATAATAAGCAAACGTAGAAGTAACTCCCAAAGGTTTCATAATAATACAGGTGATAGGTACTACCTCATCTACTTCCCATCCCACAATTTAATTAGATCCTAATCATGCAATGTGAGAGGATTGAATTAATGCAATAAAACATGGGTTGTAGAAAAAGGTATGATCAAAGTGTTACTTGCCTTGCTGATGATCCGCGAGACCTAGGTTTTCGAAGTAACAAGCGGCGCAATCCGGGTGATCTAACGCAGACAAACAACAAGCACACAATAAGTACTCATCTAATGCACAGGTAAAACTCGAACAAGAGAACGAACCAGAAAGTTCAACTTAAGAACTCCGGTTGCAAAGAAAGAACGAACCGAACAGACGACGGAAAAACAAACGGCGGAAGAAAACAACTCGGTTCTAGCAAGTTGAAACTAGGTCAAATTTTACTGTAGCAAAAGCTTGTTCAAGTTGATTAGACGGAACGACTGTTTCGCAATGAAACTCCAGGCGCTTGAATCACCTGATTCCGATAAACGAGCGAGAAGAAAGACTAGAACGAAGATCTGATCTGAGATCACGATCGCGGAATAAATCCGACGAAAAGAAAGAGATGAGCGGTTAAACGAACGGGCGTCGTTAACCGGGGAAAAATCGGTGATCACGTTCGTTGAGACGAACGGTCCGAAAGAAGAACGAAAACCGATCTAGGGTTTTCGGAGAAAAAGACCGAAAAAGAAACGGAAAACCGATCTAGAAACCGGAACGGTTTAGAAAAGAACCGGAAAAAAAACGAATCGGAAGAGAAGAAAAGAATCGGAACGGTTTATAAGAAAAACCGAACCAAGGAAGAAAAGAGAGGCACGGCGCAACTACCTCGGCGAGGGGCTCCGGCGAACGGCGGCGTAAGGCGGCGGCGGCGATGACGTAGGGCGGCGGCGGCGGCGATGCACAAGGGCGGCGGCGTGGGTGAGGGGCGGCGCGGCTATGGCGGCGGCGGCTAAGGCGGCGGTGGCGGTGGTGAGGGGCGCGGGGTGGGGCGCGGCTTGGGGAGGCGCGGGGTGGTGTGGGGCTTGGGGTTTGATGTGAGGAGAGGGTTTGATTTGATGTTTTGGAGGGGGGGGTGGGGTATTTATATAGGTGAGGGGGGATTTACTTGGGGTAGGGGACAAGAAAAAGAGAGGAAAAAGGAAAACGAAACACAGGAAAGGGGAGGGGATACCCTAGAGTCCAAGCCGGACTCGGCTAGAGGCGAGGCGGCGGCCTGGCTGCCTGCGCCTGGCGCGCAGCGCACAGGGAGGCTGGGGGCGGTGGCTGGCTGGGCCTTGGCCCGGCTGGCCTGGCGGGAGGCTCCTTTTTTAAACGGTTTCGCGCGCAGAAAAACACAGAAAAGAAAATCTAAACGGGCTCCAAAAATTCTAAAGTAAATTTTCCCCGACTCCTAAAAATGAGTCGAACAAAATGAACTTTACTCCGGACCTAAAATGCAATTTTTGAAAACGCGCATTTTCCCCTATCCAAATAAAACGCAAACAAAACTCCGGCAAAAACCAGAATTGATCTATTTATTAAATCTTCATTTTTTCCTAAATTTGGGAAAGTCATATTATTCCCTCTCTCATATATTTTGACACCGAAAAATAATTGAAGATAAAATAAATAAATCAAATGATCCTCTTTTCAAATTCGAGTAAACTCTCAAATATGAAAATAACGAAATCTCGAACTCTCTCCGAAGGTCCTTGAGTTGCGTGAAATTTCTAGGATCAACCAAAATGCAAGAAAATATGATATGCATGATGATCTATGTATAACATTCCAAATTGAAAATTTGGGATGTTACAGTGAATCACGTGATATCCCATTGTCACCACAGATACGCACGGCAAGACATACATCAAGTGTTCTCAAATCTTTAAAGACTCAATTCGATAAGATAACTTCAAAGGGGAAACTCAATCCATTACAAGATGGCCAGCGGAGAAGGATTCCCCCTCCGGCAGGGTGCCGAAACGGGTCTAGATTGGTTTTCGGTGGCTACGGAGGCTTCTGGCAGCGAAACTCCCAATCTATTGTCCTCGACGTTTTAGGGTATATGGGGATATATAGGCGGAAGAAGTACGTTAGTGGGGCCCACGAGGGGCTCACGAGGGTGGAGGGCGCGCCCAGGGGCGTGGGTGTGCCCCCTGCCTCGTGACATCCTCGCAGATCCCCTGACATGCACTCCAAGTATTCTGGGCTTCTTTCCTTCCAAAAATGAGTTCCGTGAAGTTTCAGGTCAATTGGACTCCGTTTGGTTTTCCTTTCCTTCAAAACCCTAAAACAGGGTAAAAACAGAAACTGGCACTAGGCTCTAGGTTAATAGATTAGTCCCAAAAATGATATAAAAGTGTATAATAAAGCCCATAAACATTCAAAACAGTAGATAATATAGCATGGAGAAATCAAAAATTATAGATAGGTTGGAGATGTATCAGCATCCCCAAGCTTAATTCCTGCTCGTCCTCGAGTAGGTAAATGATAAAAACAGAATTTTTTGACATAAGATTCAAGACAAAAGTTTAATATTGACATAAAAATAATAATACTTTAAGCATACTAACTAAGCAATCATTTCTTCTCAAAATAACATGGCCAAAGAAAGTTATCCCTACAAAAGCATATAGTCTGGCTATGCTCCATCTTCACCACACAAAATATTTAAATCATGCACAACCCCGATGACAAGCCAAGCAATTGTTTCATACGTTTGATGTTCTCAAACTTTTTCAATCTTCACGCAATATATGAGCGTGAGCCATGGACATAGCACTATAGGTGGAATAGAATGGTGGTGGTGGAGAAGACAAAAAGGAGAAGATAGTCTCACATCAACTAGGCGTATCAACGGGCTATGGAGATGCCCGTCAATAGATATCAATGTGAGTGAGTAGGGATTGCCATGCAACGGATGCACTAGAGCTATAAGTGTATGAAAGCTCAACAAAAGAAACTAGTGGGTGTGAATCCAACTTGCTTGCTCACGAAGACCTAGGGCATTTTGAGGAAGCCCATCATTGGAATATACAAGCCAAGTTATAAAGTGAAAGATTCCCACTAGTATATGAAAGTGACAACATAGGAGACTCTCTATCATGAAGATCATGGTGCTACTTTGAAGCACAAGTGTGGTAAAAGGATAGTAGCATTGCCCCTTCTCTCTTTTTCTCTCATTTTTTTATTTTTTTTATTTAGGCCTTTTATGTTTTTTATGGCCTCTTTTCTCTTTTTTTATTTGGGCTTCTTTGGCCTCTTTTATTTATTTTACGTCCGGAGTCTCATCCCAACTTGTGGGGGAATCATAGTCTCCATCATCCTTTCCTCACTGGGACAATGCTCTAATAGTGATGATCATCACACTTTTATTTTTCTTACAACTCAAGAATTACAACTCGATACTTAGAAAAAAATATGACTCTATATGAATTCCTCTGGCGGTGTACCGGGATGTGCAATGATGCATGAGTGACATGTATGAAAGAATTATGAATGGTGGCTTTGCCACAAATACAATGTCAACTACATGATCATGCTAAGCAATATGACAATGATGAAGCATGTCATCATAAACGGAATGGTGGAAAGTTGCATGCAATGTATCTCAGAATGGCTATGGAAATGCCATAATAGCTAGGTATGGTGGATGTTTTGAGGAAGGTATACGGTGGGATTATGGTACCGACGAAAGTTGCGTGGTACTAGAGAGTCTAGCAATGGTGGAAGGGTGAGAGTGCGTATAATCCATGGACTCAACATTAGTCATAAAGAACTCACATACTTATTGCAAAAATCTATTAGTTATCTAAACAAAGTACTACGCGCATGCTCCTAGGGGGATAGATTGGTAGGAAAAGACCATCACTCATCCCCGACCGCCACTCATAAGGAAGGCAATCAATAAATAAATCATGCTCTGACTTCATCACATAACGGTTCACCATACGTGCATGCTACGGGAACCACAAACTTCAACACAAGTATTTCTCAAATTCACAACTACTCAACTAGCATGACTCTAATATTACCATCCTCATTTCTCAAAACAATCATCAAGCATCAAACTTCTCTTAGTATTCAACACACTCATAAGAGAATTTTATTATTCTTGAATACCTAGCATATTAGGATTTGAAGCAAATTACCATGCTATTTAAGACTCTCAAAATAATCTAAGTGAAGGATGAGAGTTCATTTATTTCTTCAAAATAAAACTACCACCATGCTCTAAAAGATATAAGTGAAGCACTAGAGAAAATGACAAACTACTCCGAAAGATATAAGTGAAGATCAATGAGTAGTCGAATAATTATGCAACTATGTGAAGACTCTAACATTTAAGACTTTAAGATCTTGATATTTTATTCAAACATCAAGCAAAACTCAATAAAAGAAAATGGAGCTCCAAGCAAAACACATATCATGTGGCGAATAAAAATATAGCTCCAAGTAAAGTTACCGATGAACGAAGACGAAAGAGGGGATGCCTTCCGGGGCATACCCAAGCTTAGGCTCTTGGATATCCTTTAATATTACCTTGGGGTGCCTTGGGCATCCCCCAGCTTAGGATCTTGCCACTCCTTATTCCATAGTCCATCGAATCCTTACCCAAAACATGAAAACTTCACAACACAAAAGTTAACAGAAAACTCGTAAGCTCCGTTAGTATAAGAAAATAAATCACCACTTCAAGGTACTGTAATGAACTCATTATTTATTTATATTGGTGTTAAAATTACTGTATTCCAACTTCTCTATGGTTTATAAACTCTTTTACTATCCATAGATTCAATAAAATAAGCAAACAACACACGAAAACCAGAATCTGTCAAAAACAGAACAGTCTGTAGTAATCTGGATCAAACGTATACTTCTTGAACTCATAAAATTCTCAAATAAATTTCTGGACCTGAGTAATTTATCTATTAATGATCTTAAAAAATAATTAACTAAATATCACTATCCAAATAAAAATGGCAGCAATTCTCGTGAGCGCTAAAGTTTCTGTTTTTTACAGCATGATCAACAAGACTTTCCCAAAGTCTTCCCAAAGGTTCTACTTGGCACAAACATTAATTAAAAGCATAAAACCACATATAAACAGAGGATAGATGAATTATTTATTACTAAACAGGAACAAAAAGCATGGAATTAAAGTAAAATTGGGTTGCCTCCCAACAAGCACTATTGTTTAACGCCCCTAGCTAGGCATGATGATTTCAATGATGCTCACATAAGAGATAAGAATTGAAACATAAAGAGAGAATCATGAAGAATATGAATAGCACATTTAAGTCTAACATACTTCCTATGCATAGGGATTTTGTGAGCAAACAACTTGTGGGAACAAGAATCAACTTGCATAGGAAGGTAAAACAAGCATAAATTCAAAACTTTAAGCACATAGAGAGGAAACTTGGTATTATTGCAATTGCTACAAGCATATATTCCTCCCTCATAATAATTTTCAGTAGCATCATGAATGAATTCAACAATATAACCATCACCTAAAGCATTCTTTTCATGATCTACAAGCATAGAAATTTTATTATTCTCCACATAAGCAAAATTATTCTCATTCGGGATAGTGGGAGTATCATAAGAGACTTGGATACTATAAATTGGTTCCACATTAAAAGAGTAATGTTCAGAAAAGCGGTAACCATAATCATGACAAGTTTTATAAATATAATCCTCACTACTTTTTATAGCATATGTATCATCACAATAATTATCATAAGTAGGAGGCATGTTATTATCATTATAAATTTGCATATCAAAACTTGGGATACTAAAAATATCATCTTCATTAAGCGTAGCATCCCCGAGCTTGGGACAAACATTAATTGCAGCAAAAATATTCTCAAAAACATCATCTTCATCAAACATAGCATCCCCAAGCTTGGGCCTTTTCATATCATAAGCATAATCACTCTCATAATTAATAGTATGGAGAGCACCAATAGTATAGCAATTATAATATTCTTCCAAGCAAGTGCCAAAAAGATTTTCAGGATCATAAGAAGTATCATTATCTTCCACAATTACATTTTCATGGGGCACAATAGTAATAGGGGCAGCATTATTTGGGAGAGACATCTTTTTACCTCTCTTCCTTTTTCTTTTCTTCTTCTTCACCACATCATGTGTGGGTTCAATCCTCTTTTTGGAGCTCCTTATTAATGAGATTGGTTGAATAGGAGGCTCCTCCTCGTTACCTGATTCATCATAAGAAATAATAGGCGTATATTGGGAAGTTTCTTCACTTTCATTAGTATTCTCTTCATCTTCTATTTGTTTTCTTTTCTTTATGTAATTGGCAATATAAGGATTTTCAATGCAATTCACCACACAATACATATAAATTTCCTCTAGGTAAAAATAAAGAACTTTATCAGGGGAAAATTTTGGAATATCCTTAGTTATATGTTTCATTTCTTCATAACCCAAGAGAAAACTAAGTTCAGTATGATGTGCAAGGGAAATCAAGTCATCACAATTTTTGGACACGATACGATCATGAAACAATTTGCATTGGGTATTGAAATGATCATGTTCATTGCAAAGCTCACAAGTATGACCAATTTAAATTTTTAGCACATTCATCTAGCTCTTCTTGCAACAATTTGGTTTCTAAATACTTATGCCTCTTGCAATATCTATCTTCCCTATTTGGTGTATACTTGCAAACCCAATGCACTCCACAAAAATTGACATGTTTATAAGAGACGTTTTCATCATAACTAGTGCAATCATCATTAGTATCATGGATATTCAAAGAATTCGTACTAACAACACTGCAATCATGCTCATCATTCAAATATTTAGTGCCAAACATTCTGATGCATTCTTCTTCTAGCACTTGAACACAATTTTCATTTCCATTATACTCACGAAACATAATAAAAAGATGAGGCGTATGAGGCAAACTTAATTCCATTTTTAATTTTCTTTTATAGACTAAACTAGTGATAAAACAAGAAACTAAAAGACTCAATTGCAAGATCTAAAGATATACCTTCAAGCACTCACCTCCCTGGCAACGGCGCCAGAAAAGAGCTTGATGTCTACTACACAACCTTCTTCTTGTAGACGTTGTTGGGCCTCCAAGTCCAGAGGTTTGTAGGACAGTAGCAAATTTCCCTCAAGTGGATGACCTAAGTTTTATCAATCCGTAGGAGGCGTAGGATAAAGATGGTCTCTCTCAAGCAACCCTGCAACCAAATAACAAAGAGTCTCTTGTGTCCCCAACACACCCAATACAATGGTAAATTGTATAGGTGCACTAGTTCAGCGAAGAGATGGTGATACAAGTGGTATATGGATGGTAGATAATAGTTTTTGTAATCTGAAAATATAAAAACAGCAAGGTAATGAATGATAAAAGTGAGCGTAAACGGTATTGCAATGCGTTGAAACAAGGCCTAGTGTTCACACTTTCGCTAGTGCAAGTTCCCTCAACAATAATAACATAATTGGATCATATAACTATCCCTCAACATGCAACAAAGAGTCACTCCAAATTCACCAATAGCGGAAAACAAACGAAGAGATTATGATAGGGTACGAAACCACCTCAAAGTTATTCCTTCCAATCAAACCGTTGGGCTATTCCTATAAGTGTCACAAACAGCCCTAGAGTTCGTACTAGAATAACACCTTAAGACACAAATCAACCAAAACCCTAATTTCACCTAGATACTCCAATGTCACCTCTAGTATCTGTGGGTATGATTATATGATATGCATCACACAATCTCAGATTCATCTATTCAACCAACACATAGAACCTCAAGGGGTGCCCCAAAGTTTCTATCGGAGAATCACGACGAAAACGTGTGCCAACCCCTATGCATAGTTTCATGGGCGGAACCCGCAAGTTGATCACCAAAACATACATCAAGTGAATCACATGATATCCCATTGTCACCACAGATACGCACGGCAAGACATACATCAAGTGTTCTCAAATCTTTAAAGACTCAATCCAATAAGATTACTTCAAGGGGAAAACTCAATTCATCACAAGAGAGTAGAGGGGGAGGAGAAACATAAGATCCAACTATAATAGCAAAGCTCGCGATACATCAAGATCATGGCAAATCAAGGACACGAGAGAGAGAGATCAAACACATAGCTACTGGTACATACCCTCAGCCCCGAGGGAGAACTACTCCCTCCTCGTCATGGAGAGCACCGGGATGACGAAGATGGCCACCGGAGAAGGATTCCCCCTCCGGCAGGGTGCTGAACGGGTCTAGATTGGTGTTCGGTGGCTGCGGAGGCTTCTGGTCGCGGAACTCCCGATCTATTGTTCTCGACGTTTTTAGGGTATATGGGGATATATAGGCGGAAGAAGTACGTAAGGGGGGCCACGAGGGGCTCACGAGGGTGGAGGGCGCACCCAGGGGGGTGGGCTCGCCCCCTGCCTCGTGACTTCCTCGCAGATCCCCTGACGTGCACTGCAAGTCTTCTGGGCTTCTTTCCTTCCAAAAATGAGTTCCGTGAAGTTTCAGGTCAATTGGACTCCGTTTGGTTTTCCTTTTCTTCGAACCCCTAAAATAGGGTAAAAACATAAACTGGCACTGGGCTCTGGGTTAATAGGTTAGTCCCAAAAATGATGTAAAAGTGTATAATAAAGCCCATAAACATTCAAAACAGTAGATAATATAGCATGGAGTAATAAAAAATTATAGATACGTTGGAGACGTATCAGGCACCTGGGTGGGTACAACCCACCAGGGCGCGCTACCCCCTACAAGAGCGCCCAGGTTGGTTGTCCCCACCTGGTGGCACGTAGACCCTGAAACTAACGCTATAAAATCCTACTTTACCAGAAAAAAGGAAGGAGAAAGAATTATTGTGTTCCATGAGACAGAGCCGCTATCACCTCCTGTTCTTCATCGGGAGGCCAGATCTGCAGTCCGTTTGGGGCTGCGGGGAGGGGGAACTTTGATCTTCGTCATCACCAACCCTTCTCCATCGCCAATTCCATGATGTTCCCCACTGGGAGTGAGTAATACCTTCGTAGGCTCATTGATCGGTGAGGAGTTGGATGAGATTCATCATGTAAATGAAAGCCCCTGGCATACTGACCGTACCAGAATATACTGGTGCAAGTTGTCGTAAATGAATATATAGGAAAAAAGGAAGGATGGATATAATGCAATAATAGACTAATGCTATGCATTGTTATTTAAATGATACATCGAAGCGTACTGATACAAGTAGTGCAATAAGCAAAAAATAGGACTATTTGACATGTCCTATCCAAGGGCAAGCTGCATATGGGTAATAAAAAGCAGGTATGTTGATTGTTATTAGAGACCACCTGGGGGTTCCCTTGTACGTCTTGGCTTCTTGCCTCCTTGGTTGTTTCTTCCCGTAATGTGTCCGGCAATCATACTGCCAGAAAGGGCTTCCAGAGAGTAAGGTCCTGAAAGAGAAAAAATGATAAAGGTATGAAGCCCCTAGGGCGGTTAAGCCGCATTGCGGGACGTGCCCTGATCGTGCCCCCGCCTATGCCCGTGGTATTTTCACTGCGTAATTATGTACGCACGACATGGATTTCGTCGCATGACTGGGACTAGGACGGGGCTGAATTGCTAGGCGAGCTCTAAACATGCCAGGCAATCCTGTTGCTTTGTTCTTCTGCTGCGAGGGCCGCAGTGTGCTCTTCCATGCGGAGCGAGCGTTTTGTGTTTCCATTGACTGTTATGACCCCCCTAGGTCCTGGCATCCTGAGCTTAAGGTATGCGTAATGCGGTACTGCATTGAATTTTGCAAATGCGGTTCGCCCGAGCAGTGCGTGATAGCCACTGCGGAACGGGACGATATCAAAGAGTAACTCCTCGCTTCGGAAGTTGTCCGAAGATCCGAAGACCACTTCCAGTGTGATTAAGCCCGTGCAATGGGCCTCTACACCTGGGATGACGCCCTTAAAGGTGGTTTTGGTGGGTTTGATCCTTGAGGGATCTATACCCATTTGGCACACTGTATCCTGATAGAGCAGGTTCAGGATGCTGCCGCCGTCCATAAGGACTCGAGTGAGGTGAAATCTGTCGATGATGGGGTCTAGGACCAATGCGATGGATCCGCCATGACGGATACTAGTGGGGTGGTCCCTGCGATCGAAGGTGATCGGACAAGAGGACCATGGGTTGAACTTTGGGGCAATGGGCTCTATCACATAGACGTCCCTTAGTGCATGCTTCCGTTCCCTCTTCGGAATGTGGGTTGCGTATATCATGTTCACTGTCTTCACTTGTGGGGGGAACCTCTTCTGTCCTCCCGTGTTCGGCGGTCGGGGATCCTCCTCGTTATCACTATGCAGCCCCTTGTCCTTGTTTTCGGCATTCAACTTGCTGGCCTCCTTGAACACCCAACATTCTCTGTTGGTATGATTGGACGGCTTATCCGGGGTGCCGTGGATTTGACACGAGCAATCGAGTATGCGATCCAAACTGGACGGTCCCGGAGTACTTCTTTTGAATGGGTTTTTCCGCTGACCGGATCTAGAGCCTCTGAATCCGGCATTGAATGTCGTATCATCGGCGTTATCGCCGTTGTTGTGGTGCTTGTGTCTGTTACGACGTGGTCTGTCGTCGGCATCTTTAGTATCCGAAGTGCCCGGATTCCTTGATGTGTTGTTGCTGCGAGCCAGCCAGCTATCCTCGCCCGTGCAAAAGCGGGTCATGAGTGTCGTGAGGGCTGCCATAGACTTTGGCTTCTCCTGGCCGAGGTGCCGGGCAAGCCACTCATCCCAGATGTTATGCTTGAATGCCGCTAAGGCCTCTGTGTTCGGACAGTCCACAATTTGGTTTTTCTTAGTTAGAAACTGTGTCCAGAATTGCCTGTCCAATTCCCCTGACTGCTGAGTTATATGGCTCAAGTCATCAGCATCTGGTGGTCGCACATAAGTGCCCTGGAAGTTGTCAACGAATGCATCTTCAAAATCCTCCCAACTGCCGACGGAATCTGTTGGCAAGCTATTCAGCCAATGCCGAGCTGGTCCTTTAAGTTTTAGTGGGAGGTACTTGATGGCATGCAGATCATCACCGCGAGCCATGTGGATGTGGAGGAGGAAATCCTCAATCCATACAGCGGGATCTGTTGTACCATCATACGATTCGATATTTACGGGTTTAAAACCCTCCCAGAATTTGTGATCCATAACTTCATTAGTGAAGCATAGGGGGTGTGTGGCACCTCTGTGTCGGGCTATATCACGATGCAGTTCATATGAGGCTTTTCTGCTGTATTTGGCCCGGCCGGATTTACTTTTAGTGTATCCGGCGTGACGGTCATCGTCGCGTGTCGGTGCACGCCCCCGTGATCCATAGATCGATCTTGCATGTTTTGCCTTGTTTTCCAATACGTTTTGCAGGTCCCACGTGTTGCTCCGGGCCTTGGTATTTTTGTTTGATTGGTGGCGGGGTGGGGGCTGGACTTCGGGCTGAAATGCCTCTCTGTCTCGGCCACGAGGTGGCCTGTCAGCCGCATGATATGCTGGTGATGTGGGTTTCAATGCTTCCTCCTCGAGGTGAGGTAGCAACCTGCGCTTTGGATAACTCTTGGTTGGGCGCTCGGGTTCGTATTCCTCGGCCGCAAGGACTTCGGTCCATCTATCTGCTAGCAAATCTTGATCAGCTCGAAGCTGTTGTTGCTTTTTCTGCAAGCTATTTGTTGTGGCTATAAGCCGGCGCTTGAAGCTCTCCTGCTCGACGGGATCCTCAGGCACGATAAATTCTTTGTCATCGAGGCTCGCCTCATCTTCGGAGAGAGGCATGTAATTGTCCTCCTCCAATTCTCCATCTGCTGCCCACTCTGGAGGGCTAGCTTGTTCACCCTCCCGCTCTAAATCGTGCTGGAGGGGATTGTTGTCTTCGGCACTATCCGGAGTGTTATTGTCTCTTGTGCCGGTATCACTAATTTTGCTATGGCAGGACTTAGAGCGGCGCTGTTGATGTCGGCGCTTGGGTTGCTTTTTGGAGGGGTCATCCTCCGCTGTCTCGTCGCCATTGCCTTCTTTGGGGGTGTCCACCATGTATATATCATATGGTGAGGTGGCGGTCCAGCGCCCTGTGGGCGGTGGTTCCTGTTCGTCTCCTGCATCATCGTCCATACCGTGGATGTCTTTGGAGTCGAAGTCGAGCATGTCAGTTAAATCATCGACAGTGGCTACTAAGTGGGTGGTGGGTGGGGAGCGAATTTCTTCGTCGTCCACATACCATTCTAGCCGAACATAGTTCGGCCAAGGTTCTCCTGACAAGGAGAGAGACCTTAATGAATTTAGCACTTCGCTGGAAGGTGAGTGCTGAAAGATGTCCGCGGAGGTGATCTCCATGATCGGCGCCCAATCGGATTCTATAGGCATGGACACAGGCGGCTCGGAGTCCGTGGCCAGAGATGAATCCATTGGTTCGGCAACACGGCTCTCGTAAGGGGTGAAGTCAGTATCCGGCTCTATCGCCACTAAGAGTGCGGCCTCCATGGTGTGGTCTATCCACCCATCCTCGGATGGCGCAATTTGCTCCGGATTGAAGGCCAGAGTAGTTGCAGGTGTGATTTCCCGAACACTGTCCGACGGCAGAGTTATGTCATGCTTGTCGTGATTGTGCGGTGCACCTGACATGGGCTCGAATCCGTCGAAGATCAAGTCTCCGCGGATGTCGGCAGTGTAGTTTAAGTTTCCGAACCTGACCTTATGGCCAGGGTCGTAGCTCTCAATCTGCTCCAGATGGCCAAGCGAGTTGGCCCGCACTGCGAAGCCGCCGAATACAAAGATCTGTCCGGGGAGTAAAACCTCACCCTGGACCGCATCGTTACCGATGATCAAAGGATCCATCAAGCCTTACGGTGACGGCACAGTGGAACTCTCAATGAAAGCACCAATGTCGGTGTCAAAACCGGCGGATCTCGGGTAGGGGGTCACGAACTGTGCGTCTAAGGCGAATGGTAACAAGAGGCAGGGGACACGATGTTTACCCAGGTTCGGGCCCTCTCGATGGAGGTAATACCCTATGTCCTGCTTGATTGATCTTGATGATATGAGTATTACAAGAGTTGATCTACCACGAGATCGTAGAGGCTAAACCCTAGAAGCTAGCCTATGGTATGATTGTTGTTATCCTACGGACTAAACCCTCCAGTTTATATAGACACCGGAGGGGGCTAGGGTGACACAGAGTTGGTTACAAGGGAGGAGATCTACATATCCGTATTGCCAAGCTTGCCTTCCACGCCAAGGAAAGTCCTATCCGGACACGGGACGAAGTCTTCAATCTTGTATCTTCATAGTCCAACAGTCCGACCGAAGGATATAGTCTGGCTGTCTGGAGACCCCCTAATCCAGGACTCCCTCACCCAGGCTGACCTGGCCTCCGCGCGCATCGACTTGCTCTCCCTTTAGCAACAGATTGATGGTGCCACTTCCCTTGTAAACAAGATCACGGACGAGGCATGTCGTCGGCGAATGCTACAACATGAGCACGCTTCTATGCTCCAGGACCTCAGGGTAAGGGCCAACCGAGCTCTGAGCTCTATCTACGAGGAAAGCGCCCCTCACCCACATGAGGAAGACTACGCCAGTGACCTCCGCTTCTTCACTAAAATCTTGACGCGCCAGGAGGACCGGGCAATGAGGGCTCGTGAGCTCGTTGAGGAGAGGAGTCGGGGCCTCCTTGGCCACGCATTCTCGCCGGTCTTCAGTCATGTTCAGAACCTCGACCCCCATTTTGACATCGATGCTGCCATACCCCCGTGCCCAGGGTTATCCGAGACAACTTGTCGGACTGGGTGGACGACCATGTGGACGCCCTGGTGGCGGAGTTCACGCCTGAAGATGATGCGGCCATGGTGGTGGTCAGAGAAGACAACGTGGACGACGATGATGCAGATGGCGCTAGCGACAACTCTAATGACGAGGACGAAGGCGGTGAGGATAGCGAAGAGGGTAGCGCCTCCGGCTAGCCCTGCGCTTTCCTTGCATTAACTTGTGTAAAAAAGGGAAACCTCCGGGCGCGGCCCTATGGGGTGTCAAAGAATTTTAAAAGCCCCTCCCCCCTATCATGTATGAAATAGGGTGTATGGAGCGATGGCACGCTTTTATGGACTAAGCTTGAGATGCACTATCACGAACCCGCAGGGCACCCGAGCTCGGTAGTAGTCGCGCCTTACCTTGGCTCCGCAGGTCTTGGGCGTGCCTTGACGTCTTAGTCGGACCTTCCTCCAGATGCGAGACCCTAGGGGCTCGCGAGATTCGGGGATTCCCGAGGATCCCGTTGATCCATTTGAGAGGGCTTGGCGAGGATCGTACATCTAACCTTGGCAGGATACGCACGTGGCAATCTTGCGGCGCGTGCACTCTTGGTCCCATGGGATCCTATCCGAGTCGCCCGGACGCGCCTGGCACTGTCAGCCAGCCAGGCCCCCGCTCGCGAGGCGCTCGCGAGGGGGGTGCCGGAGGCGTGAGCCTCAAATAAAGCACGCAACCAGAACACAAGAAATTGTCACAAAGCAGAGAAAACACCCCCTGTTCTTAGATAACACAAAAGAACATGAAATCTTAGTCCAAAAAGAGGCGAATCGAGTTACAGAGAAAGGGGCAAAAGCAAACAGCCACGTCCCACACCTAGCTAGTCTTCTTATCTTCCCACCACCGCGGATCTAAGTGTTTTCACTGGGTCCGAGCCTAGTCATTGGGTGACAGTGTCGACGGCCAGTGCGGAGCATGGTGCTTCCACTTGGACGTGGGCGGGAGCCCTCGAGGACGAGGGGCGGCACTATGGAGACTCCAGGGCATGTACAACCTCACTCATTATTACGTGAGAGTGTCACGAGCGGAGTCCTTCCCAGGCATGAGCCTTGCTTCATATCGCCTGACGAGAGCCCCGCCTTGCGCATCCCCCGACCACCATTGGGGCGTCCGGAAACCAGGACGAGACCAAGGGGCAAGGAGGATGCTGGCGGCGCCCTCGGCGACCATGGGCTCTCTGCCGGGGGGAAGGGCTCGCCAGCACCTCCCCGGCAGAGGACGTACCTCCATGTGACGCCTTGCTCAACGCAGCGCGAGGGGGGCCCTACGTCCGGACCCTGCCCACGCAGCCCCTAGTGCATCGGTGCTGTCGGGAGCGGGGCCACCGCGCCGGGGTCTCCGACCGTTGCCATGGCCTGGATAACCAGCGGTCCATGATTATCGTAAGCATGTCCCTGGGGTATCGGCCGTACCCTATTGTTGTTGTCATTGAAGGGTTCGGTGAAGCTTCCCGGTAGCTCATAGAAAGCCCTGGCCTCCAGCGTATCTTCTGTCTAGCCCGGCTCGGGAAACGAGTTGGGATCTTCCTCAGGCGTGTACTCCAGGTCCATCATGCGAGGCACGTAGGCATCTTGGGCCACGACGGTGGAGCCTTTGCCTGGGTGCCTCGTGTCCTGGTCCTCTAGGACCTACTGGCCTTGGTGGCTGCAGGGCAATGCCCTTGTGCGGCCCAGCAGGGGACCGCTAGAGCTTGCCCTGGCCGCAGGCGTTGCTGTTGCGGTGGGACGAACTGCACTGAGGGCCATGTTGTTGCGGTCGAATCCTTCGGGTGCTTCGTGGGGCACACGGGCACGTCAGGACACGGCACGCACTTCTGCCACGGCCTGAGGCATGGACAGGGAGTAGAAAGGTGTCGCACCCCTACGGGCGACGTCAAGCAGTTCAGCGACCCACTCCAGCAGGGCATCATGGCCGCCCTCCGCCAACCTGTAGCGCAGCAACTCTTGTGCCATGATAATCGCGGCTCGCATGTTTGCCTGTTCCTGACGAGTGTGCGGCACCGTTGCCGCGCGTAGCCCGCAGACCGTGCGGCAGCGTGCATATGCCGAGGTGCAAGGGCGGGTGGTGCCGGCCCGCGCCGCCCATGCCCGGCGGGGTTGGGAGGTGTACAAGCCGCCTGGAGCGTGGAGTGGAGGTCTTCCTAGGCGGATGACATCACCCGGGCGGGCCAGGCGGTCCAGTGTTCGGCATGAGCCCCCTGATCATCCGCCATCAGGATTGTCGGGTGATGGTTGGCTGACTGGAAGAAGAGAGGCCCCGACGCACCCCTACCCGGCGCGCCAAATGTCGGATTCGGGGTTTCGTAGACCCTTGAGAGGTTCGAACACTAGGGTGCGTGCCACGGCCTAGCTCGACGAACCCAAGTGACAAGAGGCACAGCAGTTTACCCTAGTTCGATCCACCTTGTGGTGTAATACCCTACTCCAGCTTTGTTGTGGATTGCCTTGAGGGGCTGAGGATGAACTAGTACAGTCGACGAACAACATTAGGAGGTGATGTGTTCTTGAGCTTGATGAGCTAGTGAGGTGGTCAGGATGGAATGGATCCGATCCTCTCTATGGTGGTGGCTAGGTCCTATATATAGTGGCCTTGGTCCTCTTCCCAAATGTAGGAGGGATGGGATCCCACAGCGGCCAAATTTGAAGGGAGACAACTAGTACAAGCTATCCTGACAAAAGTACCCTTCGTCTGCAAAAGGTTCTAGTGGTGACGCTGCGGTGGGCTCCGCGATGACCTCCGACCTATCATCCTGGCAGTCTGGGTCTTGTTGCTCTGATATGGAAACCTTTGCTTGATTCCTCGGGCCTCCGCGCTTGCGCTTGCCTCCTTGGCACCATAGGGAAACTAGTACACTGTGTCCACTAGCGCCTGCCTTGCCTTGGTCGTCATGGCTCACGTCATGTGAACCTCGCGGGGTGCACCTTGCATTGATATCTCCACTCCTCGGGAGCCAGCCTAGTGAGGCCGCCCCCTAGGGAGGTCCTGGTGTCATCCGCCTCGAGAGGCTTGGCCCCTCGCAAGGGTCTTGGGTTGTTGTTGCTTAAACTGGGTCGTACCAGGCCATTGTCGGAGCCACACCGCGGGCTGCAGGCAGGCAAGTCTGGGTACCCACGTTCCCACCGATAGATTGGCCCACCTTGCTGCACCTTAGTTACTTTATTTACTTGTTACCCTTTACAATTTATATAATCGCAAAACTATCTGTTACCCACAATTCTATTGCTTGCAGAGAATACCTTGCTGAAAACCACTTGTCATTTCCTTCTGCTCCTCCTCGGGTTCGACACTCTTACTTATCAAAATGACTATGATAGATCCCTATACTTGTGGGTCATCACACGACCTGATGCTCCTTTGGGCCCGATGCGCGATGTTCAGGGGGAGGAAGCCTGCTCGCTTTAGGTCCTTGATGTCACTGTTGGTGACACATGAGGCCTCCCACGTGCCCTTCGCTCCGGATCCGGCCATTGCCGAACTTGACTTTGTAGAAAGATGGTTTGGAGCGTTCGAGCTTTGTAGACGGGGAAAGGCTGTGTGCTACCTCTTGAGCACTGCGTTGGTTTTCCCCGAAGAGGAAGGGATGATGCAACAAAGTAGCGTAAGTATTTCCCTTAGTTTTTGAGAACCAAGGTATCAATCCAGTAGGAGGCTACGCGCGAGTCCCTCGTACCTGCACAAAACAAATAAATCCTCGCAACCAACGCGAATAGGGGTTGTCAATCCCTACACGTCCACTTACGAGAGTGAGATCTGATAGATATGATAATATAATATTTTTTGGTATTTTTGTGATAAAGATGCAAAGTAAGATAAAGGCAAAGTAAAAAAGCAAAGGAAATAACTAAGTAGTAGGAGATTAATATGATAAATCTAGACTCGGGGGCAATAGATTTCACTAGTGGCTTCTCTCGAGAGCATAAGTATTCTATGGCGGGTGAACAAATTACTGTTGAGCAATTGACAGAATTGAGCATAGTTATGAGAATATATAGGTATGATCATGTATATAGGCATCACGTCCGAGAGAAGTAGACCGACTCCTGCCTGCATCTACTACTATTACTCCACTTATCGACCGCTATCCAGCATGCATCTAGAGTATTAAGTTCATGAAAATAGAGTAACACCTTAAGCAAGATGACATGATGTAGAGGGATAGACTCATGTAATATGATGAAAACTCCATCTTGTTATCCTCGATGGCAACAATACAATACGTGCCTTGCTGCCCCTACTGTCACTGGGAAAGGACAACACAAGATTGAACCCAAAGCTAAGCACTTCGACCATTGCAAGAAAGATAAAACCCACAATTCAAAGAGACTTGCAAAGATAACCAATCATACATAAAAGAATTCAGAGAAGATTCAAATATTATTCATAGATAGACGTGATCATAAACCCACAATTTATCGGTCTCAACAAACACACCGCAAAAAGAAGATTACATCGAATAGATCTCCAGAAGAGAGGGGGAGAACATTGTATTGAGATCCAAAAAGAGAGAAGAAGCCATCTAGCTACTAACTATGGACCCGTAGGTATGAGGTAAACTACTCACACTTCATCGGAGAGGCTATGGTGTTGATGTAGAAGCCCTTCGTGATCGATGCCCCCTCCGGCGGAGCTCCAGAATAGGCCCCAAGATGGGATCTCGTGGATACAGAAAGTTGCGGCGGTGGAATTAGGTTTTTGGCTCTGTATCTGATCGTTTGGGGGTACGTAGGTATATATAGGAGGAAGGAGTACGTCGGTGGAGCAACAGGGGGCCCACGAGGGTGGAGGGTGCGCCTAGTGGGGGTAGGCGCACCCCCTACCTCGTGGCCTCCTCTTTTGTGTCTTGACATAGGGTCCAAGTCTCCCGAGTCTTGTTCGTTGAGAAAATCACGTTCACGAAGGTTTCATTCTGGTTGGACTCCGTTTGATATTCCTTTTCTTCGAAACCCTAAAACAGGCAAAAACAGCAATTCTGGGCTGGGCCTCTGGTTAATAGGTTAGTCCCAAAAATAATATAAAAGTGGATAATAAAGCCCAATAATGTCCAAAACAGTAGATAATATAGCATGGAGCAATCAAAAATTATAGATACGTTGGAGACGTATCAAGCATCCCCAAGCTTAATTCATGCTCGTCGTCAAGTAGGTAAATGATAAAAACAAATTTTTTTTGATGCGGAGTGCTACTTGGCATAATTTTAATGTAATTCTTCTTAATTGTGGTATGAATATTCAGATCCGAAAGATTCAAGACAAAAGTTTAATATTGACATAAAAATAACAATACTTCAAGCATACTAACAAAGCAATTATGTCATCTCAAAATAACATGTCCAAAGAAAGTTATCCCTACAAAATCTTATAGTTTGGCTATGCTCCATCTTCACCACACAAAATATTTAAGTCATGCACAACCCCGATGACAAGCTAAGCAATTGATTCATGCTTTTGACATTCTCAAAACTTTTTCAATTTTCACGCAATACATGAGCGTGAGCCATGGATATAGCACTATAGGTGGAATAGAATAGTGGTTGTGGAGAAGACAAAAAAGGGAGAAGATAGTCTCACATCAACTAGGCGTATCAACGGGCTATGGAGATGCCCATCAATAGATATCAATGTGAGTGAGTAGGGATTGCCATGCAACGGATGCACTAGTGCTATAAGTATATGAAAGTTCAAAAAGAAACTAAGTGGGTGTGCATCCAACTTGCTTGCTCATGAAGACCCAGGGCATTTTGAGGAAGCCCATCATTGGAATATACAAGCCAAGTTCTATAATGAAAAATTCCCACTAGTATATGAAAGTGATAACATGAGAGACTCTCTACTATGAATATCATGGTGCTACTTTGAAGCACAAGTGTGGTAAAAGGATAGTAACATTGTACGCTCTCTCTTTTTCTCTCATTTTTTTATTTGGGCCTTTTCCTTTTTTATGGCCTCTTTTCTTTCTCTTTATTTTCGTCCGGAGTCTCATCCCTACTTGTGGGGGAATCATAGTCTACATCATCCTTTCCTCACTGGGACAATGCTCTAATAATGATGATCATTACACTTTTATTTTTCTTACAACTCAACAATTACAACTCCATACTTAGAACAAGATATGACTCTATATGAATGCCTCCGGTGGTGTACCGGGATATGCAATGATGCATGAGTGACACGTATGAAAGAATTATGAATGTTGGCTTTGCCACAAATACGATGTCAACTACATGATCATGCTAAGGAATATGACAATGATGGAGTGTGTCATGATAAACGGAATGGTGGAAAGTTGCATGGCAATATATCTCGGAATGGCTATGGAAATGCCATAATAGGTAGGTATGGTGGCTGTTTTGAGGAAGGTATATGGTGGGTGTATGATACCGCAAAAGGTGCGCGGTACTAGAGAGGCTAACAAAGGTGGAAGGGTGAGAGTGCGTATAATCCATGGACTCAACATTAGTCATAAAGAATTCATATACTTATTGCAAAAACCTACAAGTTATCAAAGCAAAGTATTACGCGCATGCTCCTAGGGGGATAGATTGGTAGGAAAAGACCATCGCTCGTCCCCGACCGCCACTCATAGGGAAGACAATCAAAAAATAAATCATGCTCCGACTTCATCACATAACGGTTCACCATACGTGCATGCTACGGAAATCACAAACTTTAACACAAGTATTTCTCAAATTCACAACTACTCAACTAGCACAACTTTAATATCACCATCTTTATATCTCAAAACAATTATCAAGTATCAAACTTCTCATAGTATTCAACACACTCATAAGAAAGTTCTATTATTAATCTTGTATACCAAGCATATTAGGACTTTAAGCAAATTACCATGCTATTTAAGAATCTCAAAATAATCTAAGTGAAGCATGAGAGATCAATAGTTTCTATAAAACAAATCCACCACCGTGCTCTAAAATATATAAGTGAAGTACTAGAGCAAAACTACATAACTCAAAAGATAAAAGCGAAGCACATAGAGTATTCTAACAAATTCCAAATCATGTATGGCTCTCCAAAAGGTGTGTACAGCAAGGATGATTGTGGTAAAACTAAAAAATAAAGACTCAAATCAGGCAAGACGCTCCAAGCAAAACACATATCATGTGGTGAATAAAAATATAGCTCCAAGTAAAGTTACCAATAGAAGTAGACGAAAGAGGGGATGCCTTCCGGGGCATCCCCAAGCTTTGGCTTTTTGGTGTCCTTAGACTATCTTGGGTGTTCCATGGGCATCCCCAAGCTTCGGCTCTTGCCACTCCTTGCTCCATAATCCATCAAATCTTTACCCAAAACTTGAAACTTCACAACACAAAACTCAAAGTAGAAAATCTCGTGAGCTCCGTTAGCGAAAGAGAATAAAAGACCACTTCAAGGTACTGTAATGAACTCATTCTTTATTTATATTGGTGTCATACCTACTGTATTCCAACTTCTCTATGGTTTATAAACTATTTTACTAGCCATAGATTCATCAAAATAAGCAAACAACACACGAAAAACAGAATCTGTCAAAAACAGAACAGTCCGTAGTAATCTGTAGCTAGCGCAAGATCTGGAACCCCAAAAATTCTAAAATAAATTTCTGGACGTGTGTAATTTACCTATTAATCATATGCAAAAATAATTAACTAAATAGCACTTTCCAAATAAAAATGGAGCATTTCTCGTGAGCCCTAAAGTTTCTGTTTTTTACAGAAAGTGTAACAAGACTTTCCCCAAGTCTTCCCAACGGTTCTACTTGGGACAAACACTAATTAAACACAAAAAACACAACCAAAACAGAGGCTAGATAAATTACTAATTACTATACAGGAGCAAAAAGCAAGGAATAAAAATAAAATTGGGTTGCCTCCCAACAAGCGCTATTGTTTAACGCCGCTAGCTATGCATAACAAGCAAGGATAGATCTAGGTATTGCCATCTTTGGTAGGTAATTCTTCAATGAGGCATCTACCATATTTAGGAATTTCTTTATTTTTATTAATTATCAAACTTTAAGGCACAATATAGAAAAATTCATTTGTAACAAATGGTTCCTTAATGTTAGCAAAAAGATTGGGATGAATACTTATAGATTTGAGATCCGCATTTACCTTACTAGAGGATTCACCCTTATTTTTAGGAACATACATAAGCTTGGCAATTTTAGTGGGAGGACTTGGAGTACTCTTTACGGAAGAAAAAGTGGTTCCCAAGTTGGTAATAATATCCTCAAGTTTATTGATCCTAGTGGGATCGTGATTTATTTTCTCATTAACTATGGGTTCCTTTTCTTTAATGTTTTTCAAAGCAACTCCTACTTTAGATCCATATTGAGAGATTCGGCTGTGGATCTTTTTATCCAAATTTTCAATTAACTCTACGGTAGCAAGCTTATTTTCAATAATTTCAAGCCTTTGCATTACATTCTCTAAACTTAATACAGTTCCATTAACCAAAAGAGGGGTGAGCCAAATAAATCTATCATAGCATTGTAAGAATCAAAAGTATGGCTACCCAAGAAGTTCCCTCCGGTAATAGTATCAAGAACATATCTGTGCCAAGGAGTAATGCCTACATAAAAATTGCGAAGAAGAATGGAAGTAGATTGCTTCCTAGTAGATCTATTTTGAGCATTGCAAATTCTATACCAAGCATCTTTTACATTTTCTCCCTCCCTTTGCTTAAAATTTAGAATTTCACTCTCGGGAGACAACGGAGAAGATAGGGGACTAGCCATAGCGACAAGCAAGCAAACTAACACACGAGCAAACAAAAAGCAAGCGGGAAAAAGAGGCAAATAGAGAAAGAGAGGGAGGATAGAGAGAGAAGGCGAATAAAACAGCAAGGGTGAAGTGGGGGAGAGGAAAACGAGAGGCAAATGAAAAATAATGTAATGCGGGAGATAAGGGTATGTGATGGGTACTTGATATGTTGACTTTTGCGTAGACCTCCCCGACAACGGCGCCAGAAATGGCTCGTTGTTGGGAGTCAAATCTTGACTTGCGCGAACCTCCCTGGCAACGTAGCCAGAAATCCGTCTTGCGACCTATTGAGCACTGCGTTGGTTTTCCCCGAAGAGGAAGGGATGATGCAGCAAAGTAGCGTAAGTATTCCCCTCAGTTTTTTAGAACCAAGGTATCAATACAGTAGGAGGCTACACGCGAGTCCCTCGTACCTGCACAAAACAAATAAATCCTCGCAACCAACGCGAATAGGGGTTGTCAATCCCTACACGGCCACTTACGAGAGTGAGATCTGATAGATATGATAAGATAATATTTTTTGGTATTTTTGTGATAAAGATGCAAAGTAAAATAAAGTGAAAGTAAAAAAGCAAAGGAAATAACTAAGTAGTAGGAGATTAATATGATAAAGATAGACCCGGGGGACATAGGTTTCACTAGTGGCTTCTCTCGAGAGCATAAGTATTCTACGGTGGGTGAACAAATTACTATTGAGCAATTGACAGAATTGAGCATATTATGAGAATATATAGGTATGATCATGTATATAGGCATCATGTCCGAGACAAGTAGACCGACTCCTGCATGCATCTACTACTATTACTCCACTCATCGACCGCTATCCAGCATGCATCTAGAGTATTAAGTTAAAAACAGAGTAACGCCTTAAGCAAGATGACATGATGTAGAGCGATAGACTCATGCAATATGATGAAAACCCCATCTTGTTATCCTCGATGGCAACAATACAATACGTGCCTTGCTGCCCCTACTGTCACTGGGAAAGGACACCGCAAGATTGAACCCAAAGCTAAGCACTTCGACCATTGCAATAAATATGAATCTAGTAGGCCAAACCAAACTGATAATTCGAAGAGACTTGCAAAGATAACCAATCATACATAAAAGAATTCAAAGAAGATTCAAATATTATTCATAGATAGACTTGATCATAAACCCACAATTCATCGGTCTCAATAAACACACCACAAAAAGAAGATTAACATTGAATAGATCTCCACAAGAGAGGTGGAGAACATTGTATTGAGATCAAAGAAGAGAGAAGAAGCCATCTAGCTACTAACTATGGACACGTAGGTCTGAGTTAAACTACTCACACTTCATCGGAGAGGCTATGGTGTTGATGTAGAAGCCCTCCGTGATCGATGCCCCCTCCGGCAGAGCTCCGGAACAGGCCCCAAGATGGGATATCGTGGATACAGAAAGTTGCGGCGGTGGAATTAGGTTTTTGGCTCCGTATCTGATCGTTTGGGGGTACGTAGGTATATATAGGAGGAAGGAGTACGTCGGTGGAGCACCAGGGGGCCCATGAGGGTGGAGGGCGCGCCTGGTGGGGGTAGGCATGCCCCCTACCTCGTGGCCTCCTCTTTTGTGTCTTGACGTAGGGTCCAAGTCTCCCGAGTCTTGTTCATTGAGAAAATCACGTTCCTGAAGGTTTCATTCCGTTTGGACTCCGTTTGATATTCCTTTTCTTCGAAACCCTATAACAGGCAAAAAACAACAATTCTAGGCTGGGCCTCCGGTTAATAGGTTAGTCCCAAAAATAATATAAAAGTGGATAATAAAGCCCAATAATGTCCAAAACAGTAGATAATATAGCATGGAGCAATAAAAAATTATAGATACGTTGGAGACGTATCACTGTGGCAGGAGGAAGAAGAAGGCGTATGGGAACAACCATGGCTACTCCCTTTTATAAGCAGTTATAATACCAAGAGTCCTATAAATGCACCACTCACCTCGCCTATTCCCAATGAACTCGTGGCTTTTTGCGCGAGTGGGATACTATGAATCATTGATTGAACCCATTAAAAATGGGACATGATCTCCACCTCGAAGAGACATGCCTGTGAAGGGATGGCCTCAATCCGCGCATCGAGTATTCATGTTTATGACCGGGTGCAACCCTTTATAAAAAGTTGTCAGTCAAAGAAACTATTCACACTTGAAAAGATTGGCCTTCGAGGCTGAGTAAAACAGATAGTTCGGAATTCGGACATGGCTCAGCGTATGGCTGAATTGAATCAAGCAGCGGTTGAAGACTTCTTGGGAGGAGGATTTTTCTGAATGCTCGGAGAAAGGGAACTCACCTGCAAGCCGGAGCCTGCAGTCATGGGAGATATATGAGACCGATGTTGAAGGCTTGTTCAGGGGTCTAGGGGGTCCTCGGGGTGCCGGTTCATCCCACGTGGGCTGGACTATTGGGATGCACCATGTTCGGACCGAAGACACTTGTACCATGGTGTGTACCCCAAGTCAAGATGGAAGATCTGGAGTTTCCTTGATGTAACTGACTATCTATAAACCCTAGCACCCATGGTGTCTATATAAACCAGGGGGCTGAGGTTGTAGAGGCTAGAAGAAGAACAATTGCCATCCTACTAGTTAGGGTTTAGTTCATGTGATCTCGTGGTAGATCTACTCTGTAACCCCCTCATAGACAAGCAATATAATCAAGCAGGATGTAGGGTTTTACCTCTTAGAGAGGGTCTAAATTTGGGTAAACATCGTGTCTGAGACGTCTTCGTCGTATATAATTTTTCTAATGCTTTTCCTCTTGTTTTGGACTCTAATTTGCATTATTTGAATGAAACTAACCCCGGACTGACGGTGTTTTCAGCAGAACTACCATGTTGTTGCTTTTGTGCAGAAATAAAAGTTCTCGGAATGGAATGAAACTTTGTGAGGATTTTTTATATCAATAAAGAGAATTTCTGGAGCCAAGAACCCACCGAGGTGGGCACCTGGGTGGGCACAACCCACCAGGGCGCGCTACCCCCTCCAGGAGCGCCCACGTGGGTTGTCCCCACCTAGTGGCCCACGGACCCTGAAACCAACGCTATAAAATCTTACTTTTCCAGAAAAAAGCAGGGAGAAAGAATTTTCGTGTTCCATGAGACAAAGCCACTGTCACCTCCTGTTCTTCATCGGGAGGCCAGATCTTGAGTCCATTTGGGGCTGCGGAGAGGGGGATCTTCGATCTTTGTCATCACCAACCCTTCTCCATCGCCAATTCAATGATGCTCCCAACCAGGAGTGAGTAATTCCTTCATAGGCTCATTGGTCGGTGAGGAGTTGGATGAGATTCATCATGTAAACTAAAGCCCCTGGCGTACTGACCGTACCAGAATGTACGGGTGCAAGTTGTCGTAAATGAACATATAGGAAAAAAAGGAAAGATGGATATAATGCAATAATAGACTAATGCTATGCATTGTTATTTAAATGATACGTCGAAGCATACTGATACAAGTAGTGCAATAAGCAAAAAATAGGACTATTTGACATGCCCTATCCAAGGGCAAGCTGTGTATGGGTAATAAAAAGCGGGTATGTCGATTGTTATTAGAGACCACCTGGGGGTTCCCTTGTACGTCTTAGCTTCTTGCCTCCTTGGTTTTTTCTTCCCGTAATGTGTCCGGAAATCATCCTGCTGAAAAGGGCTTCTAGAGAGTAAGGTCCTGAAAGAGAAAAAATGATAAAGGTATGCAGCCCCTAGGGCGGTTAAGCCGCATTGCAGGACGTGCCCTGATCGTGCCCCCGCCTATGCCCGTGGTATTTTCAGTGTGTAATTATGTACGCGCGGCACAGATTTCATCGCTTGACTAGGACTGGGACGGGGGCTGAATTGCTAGGCGAGCTCTGAACGTGCTAGGCGATCCTCTTACAGGTTACTCCGGACTCGCTTAACAGTGTCTGGGGACTGTATCGCCGAATTGGCGGTTTTCCTTAAAAGACTGCTTTGTGCTTCTACTGCGAGGGCCGCAGTGTGCTCTTCCGTGCGGAGCGAGCGTTCTGTGTTTCCATTGACTGTTATGACCCCCCTAGGTCCTGTCATCTTGAGCTTGAGGTATGCGTAATGCGGTACCGCATTGAATTTTGCAATTGCGATTCGCCCGAGCAGTGCGTGATAGCCACTGCGGAATGGGAAGATATCAAAGAGTAACTCCTTGCTTCGGAAGTTGTCCGGAGATCCGAAGACCACTTCTAGTGTGATTGAGCCCGTGCAATGGGCATCTACACCTGGGATGACGCCCTTAAAGGTGGTTTTGGTGGGTTTGATCCTTGAGGGATCTATACCCATTTTGCATAGTATATCTTGATAGAGCAGGTTCAGGATGCTGCCGCCGTCCATAAGGAATCGATTGAGGTGAAATCTGTCGATGATGGGGTCTAGGACCAATGCAGCGGATCCGCCATGACGGATACTAGTGGGGTGGTCCCTGCGGTCAAAGGTGATCGGACAAGAGGACCATGGGTTGAACTTTGGGGCAAAGGGCTCTATCACATAGACGTCCCTTAGTGCACGCTTCTGTTCCCTCTTCGGAATGTGGGTTGCGTATATCATGTTCACCTTCTTCACTTGTGTTGGGAACCTCTTCTGTCCTCCCGTGTTCGGAGGCCAGGGATCCTCCTCGTCATCACTATGCAGCCCCTTGTCCTAGTTTTCGGCATTCAACTTGCCGGCCTCCTTGAACACCCAACATTCTCTGTTGGTGTGATTGGCTGGCTCATCGGGGGTGCCGTGGATTTGACACGAGCGATCGGGTATGCGATCCAAACTGGACGGGCCCGGAGTACTTCTTTTGAATGGCTTTTTCCGCTGACCAGATATAGAGCCTCAGAATCCAGCATTGACTGCCGTATCATCGGCGTTATCGCCATTGTTGCGGCGCTCGTGTCTGTTACAACGTGGTCTGCCGTCGGCATATTTAGTATCCGAAGTGCCCAGATTCCTTGATGTGTTGTTGCTGTGAGCCAGCCAGCTATCCTCGCCCGTGCAAAAGCGGGTCATGAGTGTCGTGAGGGCTGCCATAGACTTTGGCTTCTCCTGGCCGAGGTGCCGGGCAAGCCACTCGTCACGGATGTTATGCTTGAATGCCGCTAAGGCCTCTACGTCCGAACAGTCGACAATTTGGTTTTTCTTAGTTAGGAACCGTGTCCAGAATTTCCTGGCCGATTCCCCTGGCTGCTGAGTTATATGGCTCAAGACATCAGCATATGGTGGTCGCACATAAGTGCCCTGGAAGTTGTCAAGGAATGCATCTGCCAAATCCTCCCAACTACCGAAGGAGTCTGCTGGCAAGCTATTCAGCCAATGCCGAGCTGGTCCTTTAAGTTTTAGTGGGAGGTACTTGATGGCATGCAGATCATCACCGCGAGCCATGTGGATGTGGAGGAGGAAATCCTCAATCCATACAGCGGGATCTGTTGTACCATCATACGATTCGATATTTACGGGTTTAAAACCCTCCGGGAATTCGTGATCCATAACTTCATCAGTGAAGCATAGGGGGTGAGCGGTGCCTCTGTGTCGGGATATATCGTGACGCAGTTCATATGAGTCTTGTCTGCTGTATTCGGCCCGGCCGGATTTACTTTTAGTGTATCCGGCGTGACGGTCATCGTCGTTTGTTGGTGCGCGCCCCCGTGATCCGTAGATCGATGTTGCATGTTTTGCCTTGTTTTCCAATACGTCTCGCAGGTCCCGCGTGTTGCTCCGGGCCTTGGTACTTTTGTTTGATTGGCGGCGGGGTGCGGGCTGGACTTCGGGCTGAAATGCCTCTCTGTCTTAGCCACGAGGTGGCCTGTCAGCCGCATCATACGCTGGTGATGTGGGTTTCAATGCTTCCTCCTCGAGGTGAGGTAGCAACCTGCGCTTTGGATAACTCTTGGTTGGGCGCTTGGGTTCGTATTCCTCGGCCACAAGGACTTTGGTCCATCTGTCTGCTAGCAAATCTTGATGAGCTCGAAGCTGTTGTTGCTTTTTCTTCAAGCTATTTGCTGTGGCTATAAGCCGACGCTTGAAGCACTCCTGCTCGACGGGATCCTCAGGCACCATAAATTCTTCATCGCTGAGGCTCGCCTCATCTTCGGAGAGAGGCATGTAATTGTCCTCCTCCGATTCTCCATCTGCTGCCCACTCTGGAGGGCTAGCTTGTTCAGCCTCCCGCTCTAAATCATGCTGGAGGGGATTGTTTTCTTCGGCACTATCCGGAGTGTTATTGTCTCTTGTGCCAATATAACTACTTTTGCTATGGCGGGACGTAGAGCGGCGCCACTGACGTCGGCGCTTGGGTTGCTTCTTGGAGGGGTCATCCTCCACTGTCTTGTCGCCATTGCCTTCTTTGGGGTGTCCACTATGTATATATCATATGATGAGGTGGCGGTCCAGTGCCCTGTGGGTGGTGGTTCCTGTTTGTCTGCTGCATCGTCGTCCATACTTTCGATGTCTTCGGAGTCGAAGTCGAGCATGTCGGTTTAATCGTCAATGGTGGCTACTAAGTGGGTGGTGGGTGAGGAGCGAATTTCTTCATCGTCCGCATCCCATTCTAGACGGACATAGTTTGGCCAAGGTTCTCCTGACAAGGAGAGAGACCTTAATGAATTGAGCACGTCGCTGAAAGGTGAGTGCTGAATCATATCCGCGGAGGTGAACTCCATGATCGGCGCCCAATCGGATTCAATAGGCATGGACGTAGGCGGCTCGGAGTCCATGGCCGGAGATGAATCCATTGGTTTGGCAACACGGCTCTCGTAAGGGGTGAAGTCAGTATCCGACTCTATAGCCACTGAGAGTGCGGCCTCCATGGAGGGGTCTATCCACCCGTCCTCAGATGGCGCAATTTGCTCCGGATTGAAGGCCGGAGTAGTTGCAGGTGTGATTTCTCGAACAGTGTCCGACGGCTGAGTTACCTCATGCTTGTCGTGATTGTGCGGTGCACCTGACATGGGCTCGAATCCGTCGAAGATCAAGTCTCCGCGGATGTCGGCAGTGTAGTTTAAGTTTCCGAACCTGACCTGATGGCCAGGGGCGTAGCTCTCGATCTGCTCCAGATGGACAAGCGAGTTGGCCCGCAGTGTGAAGCCACCGAATACGAAGATCTGTCTGGGGAGGAGAACCTCACCCTGGACCGCATCATTATCAATGATCGAAGGAGCCATCAAGCCTTATGGTGACGGCACAGTGTAACTCTCAATGAAAGCACCAATGTCAGTGTCAAAACCGGCGGATAACGGGTAGGGGGTCCCGAACTGTGCGTCTAAGGTGGATGGTAACAGGAGGCAGGGGACACGATATTTACCGACGTTCAGGCCCTCTTGATGGAGGTAATACCCTACGTCCTGCTTGATTGATCTTGATGATATGAGTATTACAATAGTTGATCTACCACAAGATCATAGAGGATAAACCCTAGAAGGTAGCCTATGGTATGATTGTTGTTGACCTACGAACTAAACCCTCCGGTTTATATAGATACGGAGGGGGCTAGGGTTACATAGAGTCGGTTACAAGGGAGGAGATCTACATATCCGTATTGCCAAGCTTGCCTTCCACACCAAGGAGAGTCCTATACAGACATGTGACGAAGTCTTCAATCTTGTATCTTCATAGTCCAACAGTCCAGCCAAAGGATATAGTCCGGCTGTTCAGAGACCCCCTAATCTAGGACTCCCTCACCCAGGCTGACCTGGCCTCCGCGTGCGCCGACTTGCTCTCCCTTTAGCAACAGATTGATGTCGGCACGTCCCTTGTGAATAAGAGCGCGGACGAGGCATGTCGTCGGCGAACGCTACAACATGAGCACGCTTCTATGCCCCAGGACCTCAGGGTAAGGGCCAACCGAGCTCTGAGCTCTATCTGCAAGGAGAGCGCCACTCACCCACATGAGGAAGACTACGCCAGCGACCTCTGCTTCTTCACTGAAATCGTGACGCGCCTGGAGGACCGGGCCATGAGGGCTCGCGAGATCGTTGAGGAGAGGAGCCGGGGCCTCCTTGGCCATGCATTCTCACTGGTCTTCAGTCACCTTCAGAACCTCGACCCCCATTTTGACTTTGATGCTGCCATAGCCCCCATGCCCATGGTTATCCGAGACAACTTGTCGGACTGGGTGGACGACCATGTGGACGACCTAGTGGCGGAGTTCATGCCTGTAGATGACGCGGCCGTGGTGGTGGTTAGAGAAGACGGCGTGGACGACGATGATGCAGATGGCGCTAGCGACAACTCTAATGACGAGGACGAAGGCAGTGAGGATAGCGAAGAGGGTAGCGCCTCTGGCTAGCCCTGTGCTTTCCTTGCATTAACTTGTGTAAAAAAGGAAACCTCCGGGCGTGGCCCTATGGGATGTCAAAGAATTTTGAAAATCCCCCTTTATCATGTATGAAACAGGGTGTATGGAGTGATGGCACGCTTTTATATACTAAGCTTGAGATGCACTATCACAAACCCGTGGGGCTCCCGAGCTCGGTAGTCGTCGCGCCTTACCATGGCTCCATAGGTCTTGGGCGCGCCTTGACGTCTTGGTCGGACCTTCCTCCAGAGGCGAGCCCCTAGGGGCTCGCGAGACTCGGGGCATCCCGAGGAGACCACATATCCATTTGAGAGGGCCTGGCGAGGATCATACATCTGACCTTGGTAGGATGCGCACGTGGCAATCTTGCGGCGCGTGCACTCTTGGTCCCGAGGGGGTCCTATCCGAGTCACCCGGACGCGCCTGGCGCTGTCAGCTAGCCAGCCACCCACTCGTGAGGCGCTCGCGAGGGGGGTGCAGGAGGCGTGAGCCTCAAATAAAGCACGCAACCAGAACGCAAGAAATTGGCACAAAGCAGAGAAAACACCCACCATTTTTAGATAACATAAAAGAACATCAAATCTTAGTCCAAAAAGCGGCGAATCGAGTTATAGAGAAAGGGGCAAAAGCAAAAAACCACATCCCGCACCTAGCTAGTCTTCTTGTCTTCCCACCAGCGCGGAGCTAAGTGCTTTCACTGGGTCCGAGCATAGTCATTGGGCGACAGTCTCGATGGCTGTTGCGGAGCATGGTGCTTCCACTTGGACGTGGGCGCGAGCCCGCGAGGCCGAGTGGCGGCACTCTTTTGACTCCAAGGCATGTACAACCTCACTCATTATTACATGAGAGTGTCACGAGCGGAGACCTTCACAGGCGTGAGCCTTGCTTCATATCGCCTGATGAGGGCCCCGCCTTGCGCATCCCCCAACCACCATTGGGGCGTCTGGAAACCAGGACGAGACCAAGGGGCAAGGGGGACGCTGGCGGCGCCCTCGGCGACCACGGGCTCTCTGCCGGGGGGAAGGGCTCACCAGCACCTCCCCCGATAGAGGACCTACCTCTGTGTGACGCCTTGCTCCGCGCAGCATGAGGGGGGCCCTGCGTCTGGGCCCCGCCCACGTAGCCCCCAGTGCGCCAGTCCTGCCAGGACCAGGGGCACCGCACCAGGGTCTCCGACCACTGCCATGGCCTGGTTAACCTGCGGTCCATGGTTAGCGTAAGCATGTCCCTAGGGTATTGGCCGTACCCTGTGGTTGTTATCATTGAAGGGTTTGGTGAAGCTTCTCTGTAGCTCGTGGAAAGCCCCGGCCTCCAGCGTATCTTCTGTTTAGCTCGGCTCGGGAAACGAGTTGGGGTCTTCCTCAGGTGTGTACTCCAGGTCCATCATGTGAGGCACGTAGGCATCTTGGGCCGCCGCGGCGGAGCCTTCGCCTGGGTGCCCTGCGTCCTGGTCCTCCAGGACCTGCTGGCCCTGGTGCCTGTGGGGCGATGCCCTTGCGCGGCCCCGCAGGTGACCGCCAGAGCTTGCCCCGGCCGCAGGCGTTGCGGTTGCGGCGGGATGAACTGCACTGAGGGCTGTGTTGTTGCGGTCGAATCCTTCGGGTGCTTCATGGGGCGCATGGGCGCGTCAGGACACAGCACGCGCTTCTGCCACGGCCTGAGGCATGGACAGGGAGTAGAAAGGTGCCGCACCCCTGCAGGCCACGTCAAGCAGTTCGGCGACCCACTCCAGCAGGGCATCGCGGCCACCCTCCACCAACCTGTAGCGAAGTAGCTCTCGTGCCATGATGATCGCGGCTCGCATGTTTGCCTGTTCCTGACGAGTGTGTGGCGCCGTCATCGCGGCGTAGCTCGAAGACCACAGGGCAGTGCACATATGCTGAGGTGCGAGGGTGGGTGGTGCCGTCCCATGCCGCCCGCGCCCGGCGGGGTTGGAAGGTGTACGACCCGCCTGGAGCTCGGAGTGGAGGTCTTCCTGGGCGGATAACATCACCCGGGCGGGCCAGGTGGCCCAGTGTTCGGCATGAGCCCCCTGATTGTCGGCCATCAGGACTGTCGAGTGATGTTTGGCTGGCTGGAATAAGAGAGGCCCCGACGCACCGCTACCTGGTGCGCCAAATGTCAGATCCGGGGTTTCGCAGACCCTTGAGAGGTTCGAACACTAGGGTGCGTGCCACGGCCTAGCTCGACGAACCCAAGGGACAAGAGGCATAGCAGTTTACCCTAGTTTGATCCACCTTGTGGTGTAATACCCTACTCCAGCTTTGTTGTGGATTGCCTCGAGGGGCTGAGGATGAACTAGTATAGTCGACGAACAGCCTTAGGAGGTGATGTGTTCTTGAGCTCGGTGAGCTGGTGAGGTGGTCAGGATGGAATGGATCCGATCCTCTCTATGGTGGTGGCTAGGTCCTATATATAGTGGCCTTGGTCGTCTTCCCAAATGTAGGAGCGAAGGGATCCCACAACGGACAAATTTGAAGGGAGACAACTAATACAAGCTATCCTGACAAAAGTAGTCTTCGCTTGCAAAAGGCTCTATTGGTGACGCTGCGGTGGGCTCCGCGATGACCTCCGACCTGTCATCCCGGCAGTCTTGGTCTTGTTGCTCTGATATGGAAACCTTTGCTTGATTCCTCGGGACTCCGCGCCTGCGCTTGCCTCCTTGGCACCAAAGGGAAACTGGTACACTGTGTCCACTAGCGCCGACCTTGCCTTGGTCGTCATGGCTTACATCATGTGAACCTCGCGAGTTGCACCTTGCATTGATATCTCCACTCCTCGGGAGCCAGCCTAGTGAGGCCGCCCCCCAGGGAGGTCCTGGTGTCATCCGCATCACGAGCCTTGGCCCCTCGTGAGGTTCTTGGGCTGTTGTTGCTAAAAGTGGGACGTACCAGGCCGTTGTCGGAGCCACACCACGGGCCGCAGGCAGGCAAGTCTGGGTACCCCCATTCCCACCGACAGATTGGCCCACCTTGCTGCAACTTAGTTACTTTATTTACTTGTTATCCTTTACGATTTATCTTATCGCAAAACTATCTGTTACCCATAATTCTAGTGCTTGCAGATAATACCTTGCTAAAAACCACTTGTCATTTCCTTCTGCTCCTCATCGGGTTCGACACTCTTACTTATCGAAATGACTACGATAGATCCCCTATACTTGTGGGTCATCACACGACCTGACGCTCCTCTGGGGCCCGATGCGCGATGTTGAGGGGGAGGAAGCCTGCTCGTTTTAGGTCCTCGATGTCACTGTTGGTGACACAAGAGGCCTCCCACGTGCCCTTCGCTCCGGATCCGGCCATCGCCGAACTTGACTTTGCAGAAAGATGGTTTGGAGCGTTCGAGCTCTGTAGATGGGGAAAGGCTGTGGCAGGAGGAATAAGAAGGCGTATGGGAACAATCATGGCTACTCCCTTTTATAAGCAGTTGTAATACCAAGAGTCCTATAAATGCGCCACTCACCTCGCCTATTCCCAATGAACTCATGGCGTTATGCGCGAATGGGATACTATGAATCATTGATTGAACCCCTTAAAATGGGACATGATCTCCACCTCGAAGAGACATGCCTGTGAAGGGGTGGCCTCGATCCGCGCATCGAGTCTTCATGTTTATGACCGGGTGCAACCCTTCATCAAAAGTTGTCAGTCAAAGAAACTGTTCACACTTGAAATGATTGGCCTTCGAGGCTGAGTAAAACAGATAGTTTTGAATCCGGACATGGCTCGGCGTATGGCTGTGTTGAATCAAGCAATAGTTGAAGACTTCTTTGGAGGAGGATTGTTCTGAATGCTCAGAGAAAGGGAACTCGCCTGCAAGCCGGAGCCTGAAGTCATGGGAGATATATGAGACCGACGTTGAAGGCTTGTTCGGGGGCTACTGAGGGATTCATGGACTAGGGAGTCCTCGGGGTGCCGGTTCATCTCACGTGGGCTGGACTGTTGGGCCGCACCATGTTCGGACCAAAGACACTTGTACCATGGTGTGTACCCCCAGTCAAGATGGAAGATCCGGAGTTTCCTTGATGTAACCGACTATCTATAAACCTTAGCACCCATGGTATCTATATAAACCAGGGGCTTAGGTTGTAGAGGCTAGAAGAAGAACAATCGCCATCTACTAGTTAGGGTTTAGTTCATGTGATCTCGTGGTAGATCTACTCTGTAACCCCCTCATACACAAGCAATATAATCAAGCAGGATGTATGGTTTTACCTCTTAGAGAGGGCATGAATCTGGGTAAACATCGTGTCTGATACGTCTTCGTCGTATCTAGTTTTTCTAATGCTTTTCCTCTTGTTTTGGACTCTAATTTGCAAGATTTGAATCAAACCCCGGACTGACGGTGTTTTCAGCAGAACTACCATGGTGTTGCTTTGTGCAGAAATAAAAGTTTTCGGAATGGAATGAAACTTTGTGAGTATTTTTTATATCAATAGAGAGAATTTCTGGAGCCATGAACACACGGAGGTGGGCACCTGGGTGGGCACAACCCACCAGGGCGCGCTACCCCCTGCAGGAGCGCCCAGGTGGGTTGTCCCCACACGGTGGCCCGCAGACCCTGAAACCAACGCTATAAAATCCTATTTTTCCAGAAAAAAGCAGGGAGAAAGAATTATCATGTTGCATGAGACAGAGCCGTTGTCACCTCCTGTTCTTCGTCGGGAGGCCAGATCTAGAGTCCGTTTGGGGCTGCGGAGAGGGGGATCTTTGATCTTCGTCATCACCAACCCTTCTCCATCGCCAATTCCATGATGCTCCCCACCGGGAGTGAGTAATTGTTTCGTAGGCTCATTGGTCGATGAGGAGTTGGATGAGATTCATCATGTAATCTAGTTAGTTTTGTTAGGGCTTAATCCCAAGTATCCACTATGTTCTGAGATTGATGTTGCTATGACTTTCGCATGCTTAATGCTTCTAATTTTGGGCCCGAGTGCCATGATTTCAGATCTGAACCATTTATGTTATCACCATTATATCTATGTTCCAGATCCGATCTTCCATGTTATAGTCACCTAATACATGTTATGATCCGGCAACCCCGGAGTGACAATAGTCGGGACCACTCCCGGTGATGATCGTAGTTTGAGGAGTTCATGTATTCAGCGTGTGTTAATGCTTTGTTCCGGTTCTCTATTAAAAGGAGGCCTTAATATCCCTTAGTTTCCAATTGGACCCCACTCCCACGGGAGGGTAGGACAAAAGATGTCATGTAAGTTCTTTCCATAAGCATGTATCACTATTTACAGAATACATGCCTATATTATATTTATGAACTGGAGCTAGTGCCGTATCGCCCTAGGTTATGACTATCACATGATGAATATCATCCAACAAATCACCGATTCAATGCCTATGAATTTCTATTATATTGTTCTTGCTATGTTACTACTGCTATCACTGTTACTGTTACTATTGCTGCTGCTACTACTACTATGAAAACTATCATATTACTATGCTACTGATCACTTTGTTGTAGATAATTAATATTCCACGTGTGGTTGAATTGACTACTCATCTGCTAATACTTACAAATCCTCTTTGGCTCCCCTTGTGTCGAATCTATAAATTTGGGTTGAATACACTACCCTCGAAAGCTGTTGCGATCCCCTATACTTGTGGGTTATCAAGACCTTTTTCTGGCGCCGTTGCCAGGGAGCATAGCTATATTTTTGGACTCACTTGGGATTATTATCAATTTATCACTATGGAGAATCTGAAGGATGCTAAGACCAAGATTTTTCCCTCTAAGACGAGAGGAGGTAAGGAACTGGCATCTATCTCTGCTTTAGATTCACCTTCTATTATAAGTAAACTTGCAAAACCACCACATGCTATTAATCCTGATATGTCGCAGATTGTTGATGATGCTACTTTCTATGAATGATACTTATGATGATGCTAGTACTTTGCTTGATGATGATGTGCCACTAGGTGAATTTCTTGATGAACAAATTTCTAGAGTAAGACAGCATGATATTGTTGAAACTAATGATGAGCTTGAAACTGAAAATCTTGAAACAGCTACTAGAACTAGCCCTCTCAAATATGAATTGCCTAAGGTACCAGAAGGTTATGATATGAATGAGGAGACAACTAGAGACATTCTTGCTTGTGAGGATAGAGATGATCTAGAGAAATTATTATGCAAGTATAAAGAAAAATCCTTGAATGCTAGAATGCAATATGATCCTAAGTTTACTACTTCACCTATGTTTATTGATGATAAGGATTATGAATTCTCTGTTGACCCAGAGTTAATTACTTTGGTTGAATCTGATCCTTTCCATGGTTATGAAACGAAAACTGTTTTGGCACATCTTACTAAGTTGAATGACATAGCCACCCTTTTTACTCATCATGAGAAAACTCGCTATTATTATATACTCAAATTATTTTCATTATCATTAAAGGGTGATGCTAAAGCTTGGTACACTCTTGATCCTGGTTGTGTGCGTAGTCCCCAGGATATGATTTATTACTTCTCTAGAAAATATTTCCCTGCTCATAAGAAACAAGCTGCCTTACAAGAAATATTTAACTTTGTGCAAATGAAAGAAGAGAGTCTCCCACAAGCTTGGGGGAGGCATCTCCAATTGCTTAATGCTTTGCCTGATCATCCTCTCAAGAAAAATGAAATACTTGATATCATCTATAATGGGCTAACCGATGCTTCTAGGGATTTCCTAGATAGTTGTGTTGGTTGTGTTTTCAGGGAATGAACTATTGGGCAAGCTGGAGAATTATTGAATAACATATTGGAAAACCATGATGATTGGACTATTCCTGAACCACCGCTCAAAACCACTTCGAAGAAGAGGGGTATCTTATATCTCGGTCCTGAAGATATGCAAGAGGCAAAGAAATCTATGAAGGAAATAGGTATTAAAGCTGATGATGTCAAAAATTACCTCCTATTGAAGAAATACATGGGCTTGATACACAACCACCTCCTATGGTGGTAGAGGTAAATTCTCTAATGAAATTCAATGATAATGATAATCCTCACATTATGCACCCTAGCGAATGTCTTTATGAGTTTGAAAATTATATTAGAAAATAAGATCACTTCAATGCACATGTTATGAAACAATTGAAATACAATTTTGATATGATTTATCGCTTGAGTGACTTGTTATTTAGAATCTCAAATGATGTTAGAGGTGTGGGAATACATGCTTCTATGGTTCAAACCCAATTAGAACAAGCTGCTAAATCTCAAAGAGAGTTGCTAGATGAAATGAACAATAACATACATGACTTTGCTATTAGAGTATCAACTAGAGGAGGTAAAATAACCCAAGGACCATTTTATCCTGAGGGACACACAAAAATAATTGAACAAGACACCCAAAGAGCTAACACTAATGTGCGTAGTCCTTCTAAAAAGAAAAAGAAAAATGATAGGACTTTGCATGCCTCTAGTGAACCAGAAGTAGAAAAACCTCCTGGTAATGAAGTTTCTATCTCTGATGCTGAAACTCAACCTGGTAGTGAACACTCACCTTCTAATAATGAAAAAGATAATAATGAGGTTCATGAAGATAGTCAACCAAATAATAAAGAACCAGACAATGATGTTGAGATAGAACCTGCAGTTGATCTTGATAACCCACAACCTTAGAATAAAAGATATGATAAGACGGACTTCAATTTGTTGCAAGAAAACATGGTAAGGAAACAGAACCATGGGTTCAAAACCCTATGCCATTTCCACCTAAGTCAACTAAAAAGAAAGATGACGAAGAATTTAAATGCTTTGCTGAAATGCTGAGGCTAGTCTTTTTGCGTACTCGCTTGACTGATATCCTTGAAATGCCTCCTTATGCAAAGTACATGAAAGACATCATCACAAATAAGAGAAAAACACTAGAAACTGAAATCTCCACTATGCTTGCTAATTATAATTTTAAAGATAGAATACCTAAGAAACTTGGAGATCCGGGAATACCAACTATACCTTGCTCCATCAAAAGAAACTATGTGAAAACTGCCTTATGTGATTTGGGAGCTCGTGTTAGTGTTATGCCTTTCTCTTTATATAAAAGACTTGATTTGAATAAACTCATGCCTACTGAAATATCTTTGCAAATGGTTGACAAATCAACAACCATACCTATCGGTATTTGTGAGGATGTGCCCATTCTTGTTGCTAATGTTACTATTTTGACTGACTTTGTTATACTTGAGATGCCCGAGGACGATAACATGTCGATTATCCTTGGTAGAGCCTTCCTGAATACTGCAGGGGCTGTTATTGATTCCAATAAAAGCAAGGTCACTTTTCATATCAAATGGTAACGAGCATACGGTGCACTTTCTGAAGAAACAATTCCAAGTGAATGGTATTAATGTCATTCAAAAATCTCCGACAATCACTATTGGAAGTTTTCAACTACATCTACTTACTGCCAAAAAGAAATATGAAATGCTTATTGTTGGGGACATTCATATCCCCATTGAGGTAACTTAGTGATTTATGAAAGTTCTTCGGTTTCATGCGAATCAAAAGTGGTTGTTAATAAGACCTGATCAACCTTATTAATGGATTATTTTTGAGAGGTATGAAGCTGATGGATCTAGTGAGCACTACCTTCCGTCCTTGCCATTTGTTTTCTGTTTTTATTAGTTAAATAAAATAAAATGCTATGTTTTGTCCATATTTAGAATTTACCGTGGAATAAAAAATGACCCAAAAATAAAAGTTTTTAGAATGCCGTGAAAATTTAATATGATTTTTTTGAATATTTAAGAATTTTTGGTGCAAACAACATCAGAGGGAGGTGCACCAGGTGGGCACAACCCACCTGGGTGCGCCAGGACACCCAGGACCACCCTGGTGGGTTTTGGTCCTCATGTGGGCCCCCTCACTTATCTCTTCATACCACATCATCACCTAACTCCATAAAAAAATCACCATTGCTCTCGCTTTCTCTCGTGTTCTTGCTCCCAAACCCGCGGATTTCGATCTCTTTGCTCGGAGCTCCGTTTCTGAAACTGTTTCGGGGGATTGTTGATTGGTATGTTACTCCTCCGTTTGTCCAATTAGTTTATTCTTTAGTGGTTTATATTTTTAATAATTAGCTACTCTTGGTGTTGCTGTAGATGAGCTTGCATGTTTAATTCTTAGAGTTCTAACTAGTTTGAATGCTTGCTATGGCCTCTATGTACTCGTATGAGTAGTTGCTATCAATCATGTAATGTTTTGTTGATAAATTTTTGTCACCCAAAATTTTCTTTTTTCAGAAAATTGTACGCGAACCTGATGAACCTTTTTGGAAGGAGTTCTTCGAGGAGAAGATCCTCGGGGGCATCTTCTAGTGACAACTTCGCTCGTCGGTCTTATGTTGGAGCAAGTGAAAGTTCCATGTGAGATGCGACCACCAAAACATGCCTATGGCCATGTGATGATTATATGGCGAGTGTGGGCATCAAGGAGGAATTTGAGCAATATATTCATAATGCCGACCTCGGTCCCTACATTTCAGATAAGTGCAATCAACACCACACTCTAACTGAATCATTTGTCAAAGGATTTAAATTCCATCCCCGTGAGTCTAGGGTGTCATTTAAACTGTATGAAAATCCTTTTACCATATCACTAGAGAGATTTTCTCAACATTGCAAAATCCCATTCTGGGGTTCGCTAGATGAACCACCAAGGTCTAAGTTTCAAGCGTTCATGACTAGTCTTTGGTATAGTGAGGCTAGGGGAGTGATGCAAGGTAGAATAAAGAGCATTCATTTTCCCTCAATTCAGTACTTTGCATTATTTAATGGAAAATGTATTTGTCGGCGTTCTTGGAATGGGGGTCCCCAGACAGACCTGCCTGCGGCCCGCAGCGTGGCTCCACCAGCGGCCCTATATGGCCCATCTTCACCAACAAACACTCAAGACCCTCACGAGGGGCCAAGCCTCGCAAGGCGGACGATGCAAGACCCCCTTAGGGGTGTCCTCACTAGGCCGGCTCACGAGGGGCGGAGAAATCAAGGCAAGGGACACCTCGCGAGGTTTCTATGACGTAAGCCATGACGACTGGAGCCAGGCGGGTGCCAGTGCGTAGTGTCCTCGTTTCCTCTTTGGTGCTAAAGGGGCAAGTGCAGGCGAGGAGTCCTGAGGCATCAGGCAAAGGTTTCCATATTGGTGCAACAAGACCAAGACCAGCAGGACGGCAGGATGGAGGTCACCATGGAGCCCAAGACGGTGTCACCACCGGAGCCTTTGGTAGGAGAAGAATACTTTTGTCAAGATAGCTTGTACTAGTTGTCTTCCTTCGAATTTGGCCGTTGTGGAATCCCTTCCCGCTCAATATTTGGGAAGAGGACCAGAGCCTCTATATATCAGACGAGCCACCGCCATAGGGAGGCATCTGATTCAAACCCGGATCATCCCGAACAACACAAGTTCACCAAGCACAAGAACACCTTACCCGAGGATGTTGTTCTTACCTTGTAATTGTTTAGTTCAAGAGGCAATCCACCACACCACACTGGAGTAGGGTATTACACCACGACGGTGGCCCGAACTAGTATAAATCTTGTGTCGCAAGTTCTTTGGGTTCGTCGAGCTAGGTCGTGAAATCATACGGATTGCGAGCTAGAGAGGGGGAGAGATCTTAGTGCGCTCCCCAGTGTTCGAACCTCAAGGGTTTTGCCGGAACCCAAAATCTGACATTTGGCGCGCCAGGTAGGGGTGCGCTTAAGCTTTCCTCTTCGTCGATCCGCGCTTCGCCACTCCTCCAAGCTCATGGTCGATGCTCACCGGGCCCGCGCTGAGCGTCGGGCCGCTCTCGCCACCCATGTCGCTCAGATAGCCCCTGTCGGCGGACCTCCCCGTCGTTCTCCGTCACCCGCCGCCAATGATGCCATCGGCCCGGTGGCAAACAAGCAGCAAGCCTGATCACTTCACCCCTCTGTGCGCCGTGACGGTCGCACCGCCACCCTGTCGCTGACTCCGACCGCCTCATCGTATTAAACTCGCCGCGCCCCCACAGATGCGCAGGCTACACTGCTCATGGCACGCGAGCTCCTGCGCTACCGCCCGGTCGACGACCTCTACAAGGACTAGTTGGACCACATCGCCGATCTCGTCAGCGCCGCGGGGGGCTCTCCTGCACCATCCCTCGCACTGCCTCGCCCGCCCTCGGCTGTGGGCGATGTGGCTCACGGAGTGCCTCCGCCCCCTCAGCACCAAGATGGCGCCCTTGCGCCGAGGTGTGCGGCTCGTGGAGCGCCTCAGCCTCCCCTGCGTCAAGATGGCGTCCTCGCTCCAAGATGTGCGGTCCCGCAGCATGATCCACCGTGCCGTGTGCCTACGCACGAAGAAGGAAGTTGCCAGGAGGTTCCCCGTCCGCAAGAAAATGCTCCACCACTTCCAGCACCGCTACATCAGGACCGCTTTCTGCGGTAGGGCCATGTGCCACTTGTCATGGCGGCACAGGGATGCCAAGGTCAAGCTCTGCCTCCGCCATGGGCCCTGGTGGCCCCGGTGGTCTACCGCGCCTTCACTCCTGAGGTACATAGCGTCATCTGGCTGGGCAAGTTCAAGCCGGATCTGCCTCCTCTGTACGACGGCACCCCCAACCCTGCAGAGTTCTTGCAGCTCTACGAGCTGAGCATCGAGGCGGCCAATGGCGATGAAAAGGTCACGGTGAACTGGTTTCCCATGGCTCTCAAGGACGGCGCTCGCTCATGGCTCCTGAACCTGCCCCCAGGCTCGATGTCCTCCAGGGATGAGATGCGCAACCACTTCATCGCCAATTTCCAGGGCACTTGTGACTGTCCCCCGGTCACGGGTGACCCGCGCTGCATCAAGCACCAGTCGGGAGAAACCCTGCAGAAGTACATCCAGCGCTTCAACAGCGCGCGTATCAAGATCCCCAAGGTGATGGACGAGGCCATCATCTCAGCGTTTTCTGACCACATATGTGACATCGAGATAAAGGAGGAGCTCGCCATCCATGAGGATTTGTGCATGACTTTGGAGCTGTTCAACATAGCAACCAAGTGTGAAAGAACTGAGGAGGGGCGCCTCTCCCTCCTCGAGCTCCTTGCTGCGGATCCAGAGGAGAAGAAGGCCAAGGTCAAGGACGTGAAGCGCAAAGGAGTGGTCATACTTGCAGCATAACCGGACACCAGGCGTGGCTGAGATCTTCCCGAGTCGTTCAAGGGGAGCCGTACGTTCTGCGCCTTCCACAACGTGCGCACCCACAACACCAATGATTGTCAAGAGCTCAGGGCCATTCGAGATGGATGCTTCGGTCGACGCCCCGAGCACAACGACCGGGGCTACGGCCGAGGAAGTGGACAAGGTGGAGGACGTTGGGATGACCGCGGCCCTCGCCAGGAGTGGCGCGACCAGCCTCACGAGGATCGTTGGCAGGACCAGCCTCGTGAGGGCGCCTGGAGGGACCAGCCTCACAAGGACCGCCCTCAGGGCAACCTTGGTCTCCCTCCGCTGCCGCCACCAAGGAGGAACGACGACCATCAATAGGACGAAGGGACTGGGGCTTCCAAGAGTCGCGCGTCATCGCCTGCATCTTGGGTGGCGCTCAGGCCCTAGCCTCCCAGCGCATCTTCAAGCATTTCTCTCGCGAAGTGAATGCAGCTCTTCCCAAGCTCAAGGCTACGCGCCCGCTCAGGTGGTCCAAGTACGCCATCACCTTTAGCTCGGCAGAGCATCTCAAATGCATGGCAACTGCTGCCGTCCTCCCGATGCTCTGTTCACCCATCATCAGCAATGTCCAAGTCACCAAGACCCTCATCGACGGCGGCGCAGGGCTCAGTGTCCTCTCCGTCGGGACGTTCGAAAGCCTTCAAGTACCATATGATCAGCTCCAACCTACCAAGCCTTTATCAGGAGTGATAGACGGCTCCACCACCCCGATAGGGCAAGTTCACCTCCCTGTCATCTTCGGTCAGCGCAACAACTACCACACCGAGCTCGTCAACTTCGATGTCGCCCACATCCGCCTGCCGTACAATGCCATCCTCGGGTACCCAACACTGGCAAAATTCATGGCAGACACCCACCATGGCTACAACGTCCTTGATATGCCGGGAAGCGGCAGAATCATCACAGTCCCTTGCAAAGAAAGAGACATGGTGTGCTCCCTCGAGCGCGCCTTCCAAGCTGCATCAATCGAAGACCCTGACAGAGCGGGCACGCAGTAGCATCCCGAGACCAACCCCAAGAAGATGAAGCAGCTACTCCGTACTGGGCCACAAGGGAAAGGCACCTCCAGCGGCGCCACTTTAGGATCTGTGGCAGCGCCTAGGGCACGGCCCTCCCTCGCATAGGGAGGCGCACCCAGCGCCCTCCTCGAGCAAGGCTCGGGGGCTCTCTTCTGGAGGGCCTCGGACCTGGCCAACATCACAAGGGAGGCGCTTGGGCACCACGTGGAGGCGTGCTTCACGGCATGTTTCCCTCAGGAGGACACCGAGCGAGGAGCGCACGACGCTCAGGAGTTCATCACCAAGGCATATCAGGAGCTTCAGGAAGCAAGAGCCATACGTGGCGACCACCGCCCACCTGGCGCTGCTCCCCACTCAGGCAATTGTGGTGAGCTATGCGTCTGCATCGACATCCCAGGGCTCAATAGGGCCACGTCTCAGGAGCGCTTCTGGCCTTCGCATGTTGGACGGTGTGAGGGTCCACCTCACAGCTACGTTCGCATGTCGTTCGGCCTGCCGAGCATAGCAGTCGCCTTCCAGCACAACTTGCGGAGCGCCCTGGCGGGTCAGAAGGCTGGGCATCATGCAGTCCTGGCGGAGATGGAGACGGTCCTCAGGAGGCCACCCGAGCCTCCAGAGCCTCCCGAGGCTCAGGGTCTCAACGGCTCATGAGGAGCAGCTTCTTCACTACGTGTCTTCAGCTACCCCAACACTCCTTCGACAACCAATCCAGCTGACATTTTTTCAAGTTCATTCAGCTGGGAGCCCCCTAGGATACATCATTCCCAAGACACGTGGGTCAGTCCTTGTGGCATGTATATATTGGATTTCGGGTTCTGGCAAGACCCTTCAGGTTCGAACACTGGGGTGCGCACAAAGATCCCCCCTCTCTAGCTCGCACACTCAACGATCTACGACCTAGCTTCACGAACCCAAAGAACACGAGACACGAGATTTATACTAGTTCGGGCCACCGTTATGGTGTAATACCCTACTCTAGTGTGGTGTGGTGGATTGCCTCTTGGGCTGATGATGAAGAGTTACATGGGAAGAACAACCTCCTAAGGAGAGGTGTTCTTGTGCTTAGTGAACTTGTGTGTTTGAGGAAGATCTGGATCCTCCCCGTGTGATGGTGGTGGCTAGTCCTATTTATAGAGGCCCTGGTCCTCTTCCCAAATATTGAGCGGGAAGGGATCCCACAATGGCCAATTTGAAGGGAGACAACTAGTACAAGTTATCCTGACAAAACTAGTCTTTGCCTGCCAAAGGCTCTGGTGGTGACGTTGTCTTGGGATCCACGGTGACCTCGATCCTGCCATCTTGCAGGTCCTGGTCTTGTTGCACCGATATGGAAACTATTGCCTGAAGCCTTGGAACTCCTCGCCTGCGCTTGCCTCCTTAGCACCAAATAGGAAGCGAGGACACTATGCTCGCTGGCGCCAGTCTGGCGCCCGCCTGGTCTTGATTGTCATGTCTTACGTCATTGGAACCTCGCGAGGTTCACCTTGCCTTGATCTCTTCGCCCCACACGAGCCAGCCTGGTGAGTCCGCCCCTGAGGAGGTCTTGCATCGTCCGCCTCGCGAGGCTTGGCCCCTCGTGAGGGTCTTGAATGTTTGCTAGTGAAGGTGGCCTGTACGGGGCCACTGGAGGAGCCATGCCGTGGGCCGCGGGCAGGCAAGTCTGGGGACCCCGTTTCCAGAGCGCCGACAGTAGCCCCCGGCCCCAAGGCGCTTGGGCTTGGCTTCGAGGCCAAGCCAAAGGGCAAGCGCGGAGCACCGCGGGCCCCAACAGCCTGCGTCCTTGGTCGATGCGTGGCGACTGATTGGACGTGGGCATCTCCGCAACTGCCCGACTTGACGGATCCTTGCTGCATGCAGGAAAAATATCATTATTACCTTAGATCGTGGAGGCTGGCGGTTAGCCTCCCCCTGGCTATAAATGGGAGGTGGGGGCGGAGCCCCCATCACCCGTCTCTCCGCTGCATCTCCCGCTTCTTCTTATTCCTTGCTCCATCGTTGGCAGCGACGTCTATGGCGCCTGTGAAGAGGCTCTCAGCCGCAGAGAAGGGGAAAGCTCGCCTGGAGGGGCCTGGCTCACCGCCACCCAAGAGGGGGCACGGTTGCCCCCGCAAGAACACTGTGACCCCTCGCAGCCGCGGTGGAGCCTCTTCATGTGGTGGCAGCTGCCGAGGTTGCGGCAGCCCCGTTGAAGAGGTGAGGCGTGCCTTGGTTGCGCAACCTCCCCGGCCGTGCTTCAATTCGGCGGAGGTGATGCTGGAGTTCATCGTGTGGTCGGAGAACCCGGTTGGCACGTAGCTTCAGGTCCCGAGATTCTTCGTCGGCGAACTACCGTCCGAAGGTCCAGGCGGTCTCTGGCTGCAGGCGGACGGTTGCTGCAGCAGGGCTTCGTTGGTCACGGTGGAGATCTCCTCCGTGGGCAGCACGGTCCTGGCCCGCGGCTGGCAGACATTCGCCCCCGCGCGCGGGCTGGGCAGGCGGTGTGCCCTCCACTTCAAGTACGACAGCGATGCGACCCTCTTCGTGAGGGTGTTCGGGGAAGATGGTCGCCGTGTCGGGTGCTGCCCCGAGGACAACGATGGCAATGAGGTGCTCGGCCTTGTCGATGGTCGTGAGGAGGAGGCAGGTGGGCCCGGCAATGTCTCGTCCAGCTATGGCGACTTGCTACCTCTTGAGCACTGCGTTGGTTTTCCCTGAAGAGGAAGGGATGATGCAGCAAAGTAGCGCAAGTATTTCCCCCGGTTTTTGAGAACCAATGTATCAATCCAGTAGGAGGCTACGCCCGAGTCCCTCATACCTGCACAAAATAAATAAATCCTCGCAACCAATGCGATAAGGGTTTGTCAATCCCTACACGGCCACTTACAAGAGTGAGATATGATAGATATGATAAGATAATATTTTTGGTATTTTTATGATAAAGATGCAAAGTAAAATAAAAGCAAAGTAAAAAGCAAATGAAATAACTAAGTATTGGAAGATTAATATGATGAAGATAGACCCAGGGGCCATAGGTTTCACTAGTGGCTTCTCTCAAGAACATAGGTATTCTACTGTGGGAGAACGAATTACTGTTGAGCAATTGACAGAATTGAGCATAGTTATGAGAATATCTTGGTATGAACATGTATATAGGCATCACGTCCGAGACAAAGTAGACCGACTCCTGCCTGCATCTACTAGAATTACTCCACTCATCGACCGCTATCCAGCATTCATCTAGAGTATTAAGTTCATGAAAACAGAGTAACGCCTTAAGCAAGATGACATGATGTAGAGGGATAAACTCATGCAATATGATGAAAACCCCATCTTGTTATCCTTGATGGCAACAATACAATACATGCCTTGCTGCCCCTACTGTCACCGGGAAAGGACACCGCAAGATTGAACCCAAAGCTAAGCACTTCTCCCATTGCAAGAAAGATCAATCTAGTAGGCCAAACCAAACTGATGATTCGAAGAGACTTGCAAAGATAACCAATCATCATAAAAGAATTCAGAGAAGATTCAAATATTATTCATAGATAGACTTGATCATAAACCCACAATTCATTGGTCTCAACAAACACACCGCAAAAAGAAGGTTATATCAAATAGATCTCCACAAGAGAGGGGGAGAACATTGTATTGAGATCCAGAAAGAGAGAAGAAGCCATCTAGCTAATAAATATGGGCCCGTAGGTCTGAGGTGAACTACTCACACTTCATCGGAGGGGCTATGGTGATGATGTAGAAGCCCTCCATGATCGATGCCCCCTCCGGCGGAGCACCGAAACAGGCCCCAAGATGGGATCTCGTGGATACAGAAAGTTGCAGCGGTGGAATTAGGGTTTTGGCTTCGTATCTGATTGTTTGGGGGTACGTAGGTATATATAGGAGGAAGGAGTGCGTCGATGGAGCAATAGGGGGCCCACGAGGGTGGAGGGCGCGCCTGGGGGTAGGCGCGCCCCCTACCTCGTGGCCTCCTCCTTTGTTTCTTGACGTAGGGTCCAAATCTCCTGGATCATGTTCGGTGAGAAAATCACGTTCCCGAATGTTTCATTCCATTTGGACTCTGTTTGATATTCCTTTTCTTCGAAACCCTAAAATAGGCAAAAAACAGGAAATCTGGGCTGGGCCTCCGGTTAGTAGGTTAGTCCCAAAATATAATATAAAAGTGGATAATAAAGCCCAATAATGTCCAAAACAGTAGATACTATAGCATGGAGCAATATAAAATTATAGATACGTTGGAGACGTATCAAGCATCCCCAAGCTTAATTCCTGCTCGTCCTCGAGTAAGTAAATGATAAAAACAGTTTTTTTGATGCGGAGTGCTACTTGGCATAATTTTAATGTAATTCTTCTTAATTGTGGTATGAATATTCAGATCCGAAAGATTCAAGATAAAAGTTTAATATTGGCATAAAAATAATAATACTTCAAGCATACTAACAAAGCAATCATGTCTTCTCAAAATAACATGGTTAAAGAAAGTTATCCCTAAAAAATCATATAGTCTGGCTATGCTCTATCTTCATCACAGAAAGTATTTAAGTCATGCACAACCCCGATGACAAGCCAAGCAATTGTTTCATACTTTTGACATTATCAAACTTTTTCAATCCTCACGCAATACATGAGCGTGAGCCATGGATATAACACTATAAGTGGAATAGAATGGTGGTTGTGGAGAAGACAAAAAGGGAGAAGATAGTCTCACATCAACTAGGCATATCAACGGGCTATGGAGATGGCCATCAATACATATCAATGTGAGTGAGTAGGGATTGCCATGCAACGGATGCACTAGAGCTATAAGTATATGAAAGCTCAACAAAAGATACTAAGTGCGTGTGCGTCCAACTTGCTTCCTCATGAAGACCTAGGGCATTTTGAGGAAGCCCATCATTGGAATATACAAGCCAAGTTCTATAATGAAAAATTCCCACTAGTATTTGAAAGTGATAACATAGGAGACTCTCTATCATGAATATCATGGTGCTACTTTGAAGCACAAGTGTGGTAAACGGATAGTAACATTGTCCCTTCTCTCTTTTTCTCTCATTTTTTATATGGGCCTTTACTCTTTTTTATGGCCTCTTTTCTTTCTATTTTTTATATTTTTCGTCCGGAGTCTCATCCCGACTTGTGGGGGAATCATAGTATCCATCATCCTTCCTCACTGGCACAATGCTCTAATAATGATGATCATCACATTTTTATTTTTCTTACAACTCAACAATTACAACTCGATACTTAGAACAAAATATGACTCCATATGAATGCCTCCGGCTGTGTACCGGGATATGCAATGAATCAAGAGTGACAAGTATGAACGAATTATGAATGGTGGCTTTGCCACAAATACAATGTCAACTACATGATCATGCTAAGCGATATGAAAATGATGGAGTGTGTCAAAATAAACGGAACAGTGGAAAGTTGCATGGCAATATATCTCAGAATGGCTATGGAAATGCCATAATAGGTAGGTATGGTGGCTGTTTTGAGGAAGGTATATGGTGGGTGTATGATACCGGCGAGAGGTGTGCGGTATTAGAGAGGCTAGCAAAGGTGGAAGGGTGAGAAAAGCGCGTATAATCCATGGACTCAACATTAGTCATAAAGAACTCATATACTTATTGAAAAATTCTACAAGTTAACAAAGAAAAGTATTAAGCGCATGCTCCTAGGGGGATAAATTGGTAGGAAAAGACCATCGCTCGTCCCCGACCACCACTCATAAGGAAGACAATCAAAAAATAAATCATGCTCCAACTTCATCACATAACGGTTCACCATACGTGCATGCTACGGGAATCAGAAACTTTAACACAAGTATTTCTCAAATTCACAACTACTCAACTAGCATAACTCTAATATCACCATCTTCATATCTCAAAAAATTATCAAGCATCAAACTTCTCATAGCATTCAACACACTCATAAGGAAGTTCTTTTATTATTCTTGAATTCCAAGCATATTAGGATTATTTAAGCAAATTACCATGCTATTTAAGACTCTCAAAATAATCTAAGTGAATCATGAGAGATCAATAGTTTCTATAAAACAAATCCACCACTGTGCTCTAAAAGATATAAGTGAAGTACTAGAGCAAAACTATATAACTCAAATGATATAAGTGACGCACATAGAGTATTCTAACAAATTCCAAATCATGTATGATTTTATCAAAAGGTGTGTACAGCAAGGATGATTGTGGTAAACTAACAAACAAATACTCAAATAATACAAGACGTTCTAAGCAAAACACATATCATGTGGTGAATAAAAATATAGCTCCAAGTAAAGTTACCGATAGAAGTAGACGAAAAGAGGGGATGCCTTCCGGGGCATCCCCAAGCTTTGGCTTTTAGGTGTCCTTAGATTATCATGGGGGTGCCATGGGCATGCCCAAGCTTAGGCTCTTGCCACTCCTTGTTCCATAATCCATCAAATCTTTACCCAAAACTTGAAAACTTCACAACACAAAACTTAAAGTAGAAAATCTCGTGAGCTCCGTTAGCGAAAGAAAACAAAAGACCACTTCAAGATACTGTAATGAAATCATTATTTATTTATATTTGTGTTAAACCTACTGTATTCCAACATCTATATGGTTTATAAACTATTTTACTAGCCATAGATTCATCAAAATAAGCAAACAACACACGAAAAACAGAATCTGTCAAAAACAGAACAGTCTGTAGTAATCTGTAGCTAGCGCAAGATCTGGAACCCCAAAAATTCTAAAATAAATTGCTGGACTTGAGGAATTTATCTATTAATCATCTTCAAATGGAATTAACTAAATATCACTTTCCAAATAAAAATGGCAGCAGTTCTCGTGAGCGCTAAAGTTTCTGTTTTTTACAGCAAGATTAACAAGACTTTCCCCATGTCTTCCCAACGGTTCTACTTGGCACAAACACTAATTAAACACAAAAAAGAAAACCTAAACACAGGCTAGATAAATTATTTATTACTAAACAGGAGCAAAAATCAAGGAATAAAAATAAAATTGGGTTTCCTAAGCGCTATCGTTTAACGCCCTAGCTAGGCATAAAAAGCAAGGATAGATCTAGTTATTGTCATCTTTGGTATGCAATCCATAATTGGCTCTCATAATAGATTCATAAGGTAATTTAATTTTATTTCTAGGAAAGTGTTCCATGCCTTTCCTTAACGGAAATTGGAATCTAATTTTTCCTTCCTTCATACCAATAATTGCACCAATCGTTCTAAGGAAAGGTCTACCAAGAATAATAGGACATGAAGGATTGCAATCTATGCCAAGAACAATAAAATCTACGGGCACATAATTCCTATTTGCAACAATAAGAACATCATTAATTCTTCCCATAGGTTTCTTAATAGTGGAATCCGCAAGGTGCAAGTTTAGAGAGCAATCATCAAAATCACAGAAACCTAACAAATCGCACAAAGTCTTTGGAATCATGGAAACACTAGCACCCAAATCACACAAAGCATAGCATTCATGATCTTTAATTTTAATTTTAATAGTAGGTTCACACTCATCATAAATTTTCTAGGGATAGAGACTTCTAATTCAAGTTTTTCTTTGTAAGATTGCATCAAGGCATCAACGATATGTTTAGTGAACGCTTTATTTTGATTATAAGCGTGAGGAGAATTTAGCATGGATTGCAACAAGGAAATACAATAAATCAAAGATCAATTTTCATAATTAAATTCCTTGAAATCCAAAATAGTGGGTTTAGCAACATCTAGGGTTTTAATTTCTTCAATCCCACTTTCATCAATTTTAGCATCAAGATCTAAAAACTCCGAATTCTTGGAACGTCTTCTAGGTAAAGGTGGATCATAATCAGTCCCATCATTATTAAGATTCATATTGCAAAACAAAGATTTAATAGGGGATACATCAATAACTTTTAGATCATCATCTTTATTTTCATAGGAACTAGAAGAACACGCTCTTATAAAGGCATCTTTCTTAGCTCGCATCCTAGCGGTTCTTTCTTTGCACTCATAAATGGAAATTCTCATGGCTTTGAGAGATTCATTGATATCATGCTTAGGTGGAATATATCTAAGTTTAAAAGAATCAACATCAAGAGAAATTCAATCAACGTTCCTAGCCAACTCATCAATCTTAAGCAATTTTTCTTCAATCAAAGCATTGAAATTCTTTTGCGAAGTAATAAATTCTTTAATATTAGATTCTAAATCATAGGGCATCTTATTATAATTTCCATAAGAATTGTTGTAGGAATTACCATAATTATTAGAGGGATTACTAGGATAAGGCCTAGGATTAAAATTTCCTCTATACGCGTTGTTACCAAAATTGTTCCTATCAACAAAATTCACATCCATAGATTCATTATTATTATCAATCAAAGTAGACAAGGGCATATCATTAGGGTCAGAAGAAACACTCTTACTAGCAAATAATTTCATAAGTTCATCCATCTTTCCACTCAAGACATTAATTTCTCCTATCGCATGCACCTTTTTATTAGTAGATCTTTCAGTATGCCATTGAGAATAATTAACCATAATATTATCTAGGAGTTTAGTAGCTTCTCCTAAAGTGATTTCCATAAAAGTGCCTCCCGCAGCCGAATCTAAAAGATTTCTAGAAGCAAAATTCAAATCGGCATAAATTTTTTGTATAATCATCCACATATTCAAATCATGAGTAGGGCAATTACGTATCATTAATTTCATCCTCTCTCAAGCTTGTGCAACATGTTCATGATCAAGTTGCTTAAAATTCATAATATCGTTTCCAAGGGAGATGATCTTAGCTGGAGGACAATACTTAGAGATAAAAGCATCTTTGCACTTATTCCATGAATCAATACTATTCTTAGGCAAAGACGAAAACGAAGCTTTAGCACGATCTCTAAGAGAAAAAGGAAATAGCTTCAATTTAACAATATCATTATCCACATCTATATTCTTTTGCATATCACACAAATCAACGAAGCTATTTAGATGGGTAGCCGCATCTTCACTAGGAAGGCCGGAAAATGGATATTTCATGACAAGATTCAACAAAGCAGTATTAATTTCACAAGATTCAGCATCAGTAAGAGGAGCAATCGGAGTGCTAATAAAATCATTGTTGTTGGTATTGGTAAAGTCACACAATTTAGTATTATCTTGAGCCATCGTGACAAGCAAGCAACCTAACACACAAGCAAACAAAAAGGAAGCGGGCAAAAAGAGGCACATAGAGAAAGAGAGGGAGGATAGAGAGAGAGAGGGCGAATAAAATGGCAAGGGTGAAGTGGGGGAGAGGAAAACGAGAGGCAAATGGAAAATAATGTAATGCAGGAGATAGGGATTGTGATGGGTACTTGGTATATTGACTTTTGCATAGACTCCCCAGCAACGGCGCCAGAAATCCTTCTTGCAACCTCTTGAGCACTGCATTGGTTTTCCCCGAAGAGGAAGGGATGATGCAGCAAAGTAGCGTAAGTATTTCCCTCAGTTTTTGAGAACCAAGGTATCAATCTAGTAGGAGGCTACGCCCGAGTCCCTCGTACCTGCACAAAACAAATAAATCCTCGCAACCAACGCGATAAGGGGTTGTCAATCCCTACACGGACACTTACGAGAGTGAGATATGATAGATATGATAAGATGATAGTTTTGGTATTTTTATGATAAAGATGCAAAGTAAAATAAAAGCGAAGTAAAAAAGCAAATGAAATAACTAAGTATTGGAAGATTAATATGATGAAGGTAGACCCGGGGGGGGGGGGCATAGGTTTCACTAGTAGCTTCTCTCAAGAACATAGGTATTCTATGGTGGGTGAACGAATTGCTGTTGAGCAATTGACATAATTGAGCATAGTTATGAGAATATCTAGGTATGATCATGTATATAGGCATCACGTCTGAGACAACTAGACGGACTCCTGCCTGCATCTACTACTATTACTCCACTCATCGACCGCTATCCAGCATGCATTTAGAGTATTAAGTTCATGAAAACAGAGTAACACCTTAAGCAAGATGACATGATGTGGAGGGATAAACTCATGCAATATGATGAAAACCCCATCTTGTTATCCTCGATGGCAACAATACAATACGGGCCTTGCTGCTCCTACTGTCACTGGGAAAGGACACCGCAAGATTGAACACAAAGCTAAGCACTTCTCCCGTTGCAAGAAAGATCAATCTAGTAGGCCAAACCAAACTGATAATTCGAAGAGACTTGCAAAGATAACCAATCATACATAAAAGAATTCAGAGAAGATTCAAATATAATTCATAAATAGACTTGATCATAAACCCACAATTCATCGGTCTCAACAAACACACCGCAAAAAGAAGGTTACATCGAATAGATCTCCACAAGAGAGGGGGAGAACATTGTATTGAGATCCAAAAATAGAGAAGAAGCCATCTAGCTAATAACTATGGACCCGTAGGTCTGAGGTGAACTACTCACACTTCGTCGGAGGGGCTATGGTGATGATGTAGAATCCCTCCGTGATCGATGCCCCCTCCGGGGGAGCTCCGGAACAGGCCCCATGATGGGATCTCGTGGATACAGAAAGTTGTGGCGGTGGAATTACGGTTTTGGCTTCGTATCTGATTGTTTGGGGGTATGTAGGTATATATAGGAGGAAGGAGTACGTCAGTGGAGCAATAGGGGGCCCACGAGGGTGGAGGGCGCGCCTGGGGGGGTAGGTGCGCCCCCTACCTCGTGGCCTCCTCCTTTGTTTCTTGACGTAGGGTCCAAGTCTCCTAGATCATGTTCGGTGAGAAAATCATGTTCCCAAATGTTTCATTCCATTTGGACTCCGTTTGATATTCCTTTTCTTCGAAACCCTAAAATAGGAAAAAAACCGGCAATTCTAGGTTGGTCCTCTAGTTAGTAGGTTAGTCCCAAAAATAATATAAAAGTGAACAATAAAGCCCAATAATGTCCAAAATAGTAGATAATATAGCATCGATCAATCAAAAATTATAGATATGTTGGCGACGTATCACGACTCTTCTTCCGGTGGCAGCTCCAGCAGCGGCGGCTTCGACCAGCCGCCATGCCGCCGCGCCTGCTTTGAAGATGGCAGCGGGTCAGCTCATCGCCGTGCTCCGGTGAAGCACGAGGAGGGGTCCGACTGAGCTCAGAAGAGCACCGCGAGCCCATCCTCGCGACCTGCCGCAGGAGCACTCCTGCTTTTGTTTCGTTCTTCCTTTCCTTCCTGCATTAGAGAAAGACAAGTATGGGGCCCCGTGGGGGCGTGCAACGAACTATGATTTCCGGGTTGTTATGCTGTGTTTACCATTCCTGTGCTGTGTTCCAACATCGTGATTTATGCATGCGCGTAGAATGACTTAGCTCGATGCACCTGAAGTAGACCCCGCTTCGTGAGATGCGCGTTTCTTCGTACCTGACGAGGAAGAACTGCGAAAATTTGCTAGGACATCCGTACCTAGTCCACGTTATTGTAGCCTGATGGCTAGCATGCGTCACCTGCGTATGGCCACGACCTAGCACCTCACGTCGCGGTACCCGAGGGGCACGGCTTGAAAGGGTGCGCTAGCTTGCGGCTCGAACGAGGGTGCCTCGCGAAAAACGAACAAAACGCTTATAAGGCCCCACGGGGCACCTTTCCAGCCCCCTCACGAGGGACGCGAGAGAGCATACATGTCAAACAAAGAACCGAAGGCAGGGGGCATAATCGAAGGAACAAGATCAGCAAGTGACACTAGAAAGCAAATTTCAATTGAAGAGGTGCAAGCCAACTATAGAAAGCAAATGAAAAGCCGCGTCTGGCACCTAGTCTAGTCTTCTTGTCTTCTCACTGGCGCGGAGCTAAGTGCTGCCACTAGTCGTGGGAGGGAGCCCCCGAGGCCCGAGGGCGGCACTCCTGAGACTCCGGAGTGTGTACAGCCCCACTCATTATTATGTGAGAGTGTCACGAGCAGAGATTCTTCACAGGCACTGGGCCTTGCTTCACAGGCACCGGGCCTTGCTTCATGGGTAGAACTTATTGAGGTGCTAGATGTTCCAGGCGTTCTGGATGGGGACCCCGTCCTGCTTCTCCAAGCGTGCGGCGCCAGGCCTCGAGACGTGGGCAACCTGAAACGGGCCCTCCCACATGGACGAGAGCTTATGCAGCCCTTCACTGGAGAGCACCCGCCTCAGGACAAGGTCACCCACCTCAAGTGTCCTGGAGCGGACGTTGTGGCAGTGGTACCGCCGCAGCGCCTACTGGTACCTCGCAGCTTGGAGCAAGGCTTCACGGCGGAGTTCCTCCCCCAGCACGAGATCCATCCCCCGCATGGCATCCTGCCGCGTTTCATCGAATGCCAGGACCCGCGCGGAGCGATGCTTGACCTCATGTGGGAGAATCGCTTCAAGGCGGTGGTGCGGATAGAACACAGCACGGATTGGAGCTCGTCGTGCCAGCCCCTGTCGCAGGCCTTGAGCTTCTTCTTGAAGGTCCTAGTTTTGAGACCCCTCAGGACTTCCGCGTTGTCGCATTCGGCTTGGCGGTTGCTACTGGGTTGTGCCAAGGAGGTGTAGCAGATCTGTGTCCCAAGGTTAGCACAATATGTTTTGAAGAGATTGCTAGTGAACTGAGAACCGTTGTCAGTGATGATGCGATTAGGGACCCTAAATCAGCTCACAATGCCCTTGATGAACTTGATTGCTGACCCGGGTGGGATGGTGCGGACGGCTTCCACTTTCGCCCACTTGGTGAACTTGTCGATGGTGACGTAGAGGTAGCGGTAACCTCTAGGCGCTCAAGGGAATGGACCCAGGATATCCAGCCAAAGACTGAGAACGGCCATGAGAGAGGGATAGTCTGGAGGCCCTGAGCCGGCTGGTGATCTACTTGGTGTGGAATTGGTAGGCCTCGCAGGACTTCACCAGCTCAGCCGCGTCGTTGAGTGCTGTGGGCCAGTAGAACCCGCTGCAGAAAGCCTTGCCAACCAAGGTGCGCGACGATGAGTGGTGCCCGTAGTCTACGCCATGTATGTCAGCCATTAGCTCGTTCCCCTATTCCCTGGAAATGTACCACAGAGAAACATCATTTGGTCGCTTCCTGTATAGCTCATCGTCCTGAATGCAGTACGTCGTAGCCTGCCAGGCCATGCGCTCCCCGTCTTCCTCCTTCTCCGGCAACGTGCCCTGTGTCAAGTATGCCTTAAACTCCTCGATCCAGCACCCCTCCTGAGGCTCGAGTGCCTAGAGGAGGCGCGCTTCTGAGGTCGGGCCGCAGGTGGGGGCTCCCGAGACTGGCAGCTGAGGGAGCTCCTCCCGAGGTGACGCTGGCTCCGTAGGCTGAGGTGCTACTGAAGGCTTGAAGAGTCGTTCCTCGAAGAGGCCATGTTCTTGGGGCAGCTGCATGGATGCTCTTCTGGCGATGACATCGGCCTCTTGGTTGGTTCCACCTGGCACGTCCTGCAGCTCTAGTCCCAGGAACTGCTTCTCCATTTTGCGTTCCTCTACGAGATATGCTCCCCTATGCTCGTCCTTTGGCTCATACACCTTGTTGGAGAAGTTGACGAGGAGCTGTGAGTCTCCCTTGATGGTTAGTATCGGTGGGAACGACACCTATGGGATCACTGGGATCCCTTCTACGGTCGGTGGGCGCGGGGTCGTGAGAAGAGCAGGTTTAGGAGCAAGCACACGGATCGTTTACACAGGTTTGGGCCGCGAGGATGCATAAAACCCTAGTCCTACTTTGGTGGATGTATTGAGTGTTCTTGAGCTTTCCGTACTAGCTACGGTGGCTGTCTCGTTTCAGAAAGCCGAATCCCTCTCCTGGTCACCTCGGGCCTCCTTTTATAGGAAAAAGGGGCTGCCACAGTGGCACACGGGAGGTGGAAAGGCCTACAGTGCGTGAGCTTATCGCACGGAATTACGGGACAAAGTACATAGGTGTCCATTAGCTTTATCGGGGACGGGAACGAGGCCCGTCCCGTCCGTCGCCTCTTCGCCTCGCTTGGACACGCGCCCAGGCTGGCGATGCATGCAACGCCATGTAGGCAGGCAGGCAGCCGAGGTGGCACGGTGGTAGGGCCTTTAGGAAGATCTGCATGCCGCCACACATGTGCTTGCTGATTTGGCCTGGAAGATGCATGTTCCGATGCAGGTGCCTACCCAGCTAGTTGGGCTGGCAGCAGCATGCGAACAACGACGGAGTCTTGGCTGGTGCGAGCCTGGCAGTGGCCCTGTTGAGGCCCTTGGCAAGGGTCTTGCCGGGGGCTCGACAAGGGTCTTGCCATGGCAATGCTATCATCCCCGACAAGGATCTTGCCGGGGGTCTTGTGGATTTCCTCGGCTAGGATCCTGCCGAGGGTCGTCGTCTTCTAGTCCTCCTGAACTCATATATTTATGAATTGACGAAGATTTGCATGCCACCACAGAGGCGCCTCCCGAGCCTTGGTTCCAACACAAATGGTTAGGTTGGAGCCGGTGGGCTCAAGGGTGGTTCACTCCACTGGCATCGGGAAAGTTGCCCCGGCAAGGCTCTTGCCGGGGCTGCGGGGGGGCGCCTCGGCAAGGATCTTGCCGAGGGAGTCCACCTCTCCCTCTTGCCCTCTTGTGCTCCTGGTCTTGGTGTCGCCTTGGTCGTCTTGTGCCTTGGCTTCTCTCCGGCTTCCCTCCTCTGTCCTGCTAACTATGGCCACGGCGCGTGGCTCTAACTTCCCGTGGACAAGTAAAGGGGTCAAAAGGAGAGCCCCTACTTTTGTACACCGACAGTGAGGCGCTTCACTCCAAGGGCCGCCGCCGTCTTGAGGCCGGCGATGAGTCCCTCGTACTCTGCGATGTTGTTGGAGACCTTCTCGCCCTGCTGGAAGCAGAGCTGCACGGCATAGTAAAGTTTGTCCTGAGTGGGTGAGATGAGTACGGCTCCAGCCCCCTCGCCCTGGCGCGCGAACGCGCCATCGAATTACATGACCCAGCCTTCTAACGCTTCATTCCCTAGTTAGAGGGATTGGTTCTTGCTTGCTTTGAGCTCTGGTGTATCGGTCCATTCCGCCACAAAATCGGCGAGCGTTGCGCCCTTGATGACCCTGGTTGTGCTGAACTCCAGGTCAAACGCTTGCAGTTTAATGTTCCATTAAGCTACCCTCCCCGTGGCATTGAGGCTCCTGAGCACTCTCTCCAATTGGTAGGCTGAGACGACCTTGATGGGGTGACCCAGGAAGTAGTGGCGCAACTTACGCGAGTCCACCAGGAGCGCGAGCAAGAGCTTCTGAGGCATGGGTTATCGCGCCCTCGCATCTTGCAGCACTGTACCGATGAAGTATACTTGGTGCTCGACAAGGGTGGGATAGCTGATGAGTTTTTGGCTCCCGGGGACTGAGGCGTTTTCTGTGGATCTCTAGCTCCTATGGCTTGACAACTAGCCGGTCCAGCCACCGCATGAGGAACATCGTCTTGGTGTTGTGCAGCCTTATCGGGCTTGGCGGCTTCATTTGGTGAGCCCTTGACTTGAGGCTCCTCTCCGAGGGCCACCTGCGCCGCGCTAGCGGAATGGGGTGTGGCAGACAGGTAGAGTACCAAGGGCTCGCGAGGACAAGGTGCCACCATCACCGGCGGGCTGGTCAAGTATCTTTTGAGGTCTTGAAATGCTAGGTCGGCCTCGGGGGTCCACTCGAATGGACCATTCTTCTTCATCAGCTTGAAGAACAGAAGGGTGCGCTCCCCGAACTTGGAGATGAAGCGCCCCAGCAAGGTCACACAGCCTGCAAGCTTCTGCATCTCCCTGAGGTTTTGTGGTGGACTCATGTCTTCGATTGCCTTGACCTTCTCCGGGTTGGCCTCGATCCCTCTGTGGGATACGAGGAAGCCTAGCAGCTTGCCGGAAGGGACACCAAACACGCACTTCTCCGGATTCAGCCGTAGTTCCACCTGGCGTAGGCTCTCGAAGGTCTCCTCCAGGTCCTGAATCAAAGTTCTTGTTTGCCGAGACTTTACCACAATGTTATGGACATAGGCCTCAGTGTTCCTCCCGAGCTGCTGCCCCAAGGTGATGTGCATCAGCCGCTGGAAGATTGCTCCTGCGTTGCGCAGTCCGAACGACATGCAAGTGTAGCAATATACCCCACATGGGGTTAAGAAAGCTGTCTTTTCCACATCTTCCACTGCCATCTTGATCTGGTGGTATCCTGAGAACGCATCCAGGGAGCACAGCAGGTCACACTCCGCAGTGGAGTCAATAATCTGGTCGATGCGTGGCAGCGGAAACGGGTCCTGAGGGCAGGCCTTGTTGAGGTTGGTGAAGTCGACACACATGCGTTCCTTTCCTCCTTTCTTTAGCACAACGACTGGATTTGCCAGCCACTCCGAGTACCCGACCTCGCGAATGACAGATGCTGCATCTAGCTTACGGCTTTCCTGAACGATGAAAGATTACTTCTCCGTGGATTTTCGCATCGCCTTCTGCTTCACAGGGCGCACGTTTGGGCACACCCTCAGATGATGTTTGATTACTCCTCTCGGGACCCCAACTAGCTGCTTGGGATCCCAGGCGAATACTTTCCTTGTTCGCTCGCAGGAAGTCCACCAACTCCTTCTCTTGAGTTGGGGCAAGGTCGGCGCCTATGATAAAGGTAGCGCCGGAGGCCCCGTCCACGTCGACCGGTATCTGCTTTGTCTTGTCTTGACCTTGAGTGAACAACTGCTTCTTCTTCGTCGGTGCAGCCCCCTTGGCCTTGGGCATGGCCTTGTCGGCCGGGCAAGCTGCCGCCGTGGCCCTGAAGGCTAGCTTGAGGGCCGACACAGCTTCCTTCATGTCCCTGGCCATGGTAAGGATGCGATTTCTTCCTGGCATCTTCATGAGGTTGTACGTGGGATGGGTCGCCACCATGAACTGGGCCAGCACCGGGTACCCGAGGATGGCATTGTTCGGCAGATGGATGCGGGTGATGTCGAAGTCAATTAGCTCGGTGCGGTAGTTGTCGCGTGTGCCGAAAGTCACAGGGAGACGGATTTGCCCTAGGGGGTTGGAGGGGCCGCCGACTGCGGAGAAGGACCGGCTGGGGCGTAGCCGCTCGAGCGATACGTGAAGGAGACTAAAGGCCTCCACAGAGAGCACGTTGAGGCCGGCGCCGCCGTTGCTGAGGATCTTGGTGACGGCTACACTTTAGATGGTCAGCGTGCCACGCATCAGAAGCACACCCGAACCGATGGTGTTGACCGGGTGATCTCCTAAGTCGAAGACCAGGTCGGCCTTGGGCGCCACCCATCCCGGGGGAGCCCCCTGCCGCATGGAGGCGGCGCTGATCTGGCAAAAGAATGGCTTGATGTGACGGTCCGAGAGTGGCCTGTGAGCCACCGAGGAGAGTCGCGACGACCGGGGGTGCTGGTCCCCCAAAGGGCGCGATGAAGAGGTCGCATAGATCCTCCCAAGAGGCCACGAAAGATTCTGGCAGGTGGAGGAGCTAGGCACGTGGCAGGCCAGCGAGGCCATCGACAACCAATTGTCCATGATCTTGTCGTTGCCCCCAGCCTCCAGGACAGCCTCCTCGTACGCCAGCAGGAAGGCTGCCGGATCCGCCACACCATCATAGCGGGGCGGCATCTCCGGCTTAAACTTTTGTGGCCACTGCACTCACCGCAAGACGGGGGTGAAGGCCCGGAGCCCCCTGGCGCTGCGGAGGGCGACCGTCAATCCAGTCTGGGAAGAGGCAGCATCCATGAGAGTCGTTCGGAGAGGTGAGGCTGTCGAGGGGCGAAGCTTCGATGCACCCCTACCTGGTGCACCAAATGTTGGATTTCGTGTTCCGGCAAAACGCTTGAGGTTCGAACACTGGGGTGCGCATGAAGATCTCCCCCCTCTCTAGTACACACACTCAATGATCTCACGACCTAGCTTCACGGACCCAAAGAACACGAGACACAAGATTTATACTAGTTCAGGCCACCGTTGTGGTGTATTACCCAACTCCAGTGTGGTTTGGTGGATTACCTCTTGGGATGATAATGGACAGTTACAAGGGAAGAACAGCCTCACGAGGAGAGGTGTTCGTGTGCTTGGTGAACTTGTGTGTTTGAGGAAGATCTGGATCCTCCCCGTGTTATGGTGGTGGCTAGTCATATTTATAGAGGCCCTAGTCCTCTTCCCAAATATTGAGCGGGAAGGGATCCCACAATGGCCAATTTGAAGGGAGACAACTAGTACAAGTTATCCTGACAAAAGTAGTCTTCGCCTGCCAAAGCCTCTGGTGGTGACACCGTCTTTGGCTCCACGGTGACCTCCGTCCTGCCGTCCTGCTGCTCTTGGTCTTGTTGCACCGATATGCAAACCTTTGCCTGATGCCTTGGACTCCTCGCATGCGCTTGCCTCCTTAGCACCAAAGAGGAAGCGAGCACATTGTGCTCGCTAGCGCCCGCCTGGCGCCCGCCTGGTCTTGATCGTCATGGCTTATGTCATTGGAACCTCGCGAGGTTCGCCTTGCCTTGATCTCACCGCCCCTCGCGAGCCAGCCTGGTGAGGCCACCCCTAAGGAGGTCTTGTGTCGTCTGCCTCGCGAGGCTTGGCCCCTCGCGAGGGTCTTGAATGTTTGTTGGTGAAGATGGGCCATACGGGGCCGCTAGAGGAGCCACACCGCGGGCCGCAGGCAGGCAAGTATGGGACCCCTGTTCCTAGAATGCCGACAGTATCCTTTTGCATCTTTAGTTCACATCGCTGGGGGTGCCCCTCGGGCTGCATCATCCCCAGGCCGCTCAGGGCCGACCCAGTGGCATGTATCATTCTTGCATTTACCTAAGCCAGTTGCTCTCATGCATAATCTATCTGTGGATATCACTTGCTTGATTGTCACCCACCACGGGAGCCGCGCGCCGATCGTTTTTCTTCAGGATCCTTCGCATAAGAAGGCTAGGCACGACATTTGTGCTCGGGCCCATCCCAGCAGCGTCGATAAATCCAACGGCTGAGCTCTATCTGGCGGGCCGGCCCTGTTCACGTCACCTCCTGGGGTTGTTGGTGCTGGGCCTTCTCATGCGATAGCCTCAGGAAATTCATTCGGCGCAGGTTGTCTAACCATCTCGCAGGAACACCACAGCCATCAAGAACCAAGACCAGGCGCAACCTGCCTTGAGGTAGGGCCTCGTGAGTCCCGCGCTGGCTCACGAGTGCCCAGACACACCTTGTCTAGCCCTGCCGTGCAAGCCACGTGTCAGGGCGGGGCTGTACACGCCCCGGGGGCTCTCCGTAGTAGGGAGTCCCCCCCACACCATGTGCCAGTGACGAACCAGCAATCACCATGGCGATTTGTGCCCTTTCTCGCGCTAACTTGCATGAACTTCTTGAGGACTACTGCGGGCGGTACCGCGGACTCTTCCAATCCTCCCATGCGATTCGCTTGCACCTTAAAAGGGGGGCTCCTGAGCATCGCGACTCATGAGCTCTCACTGGCTCTCCAACCCTCACCCCCTGGTATTGACCACGGCATCGGGACCTGGCATACCAGCAGCGACTGAGCTCGCTCGAGGGCCAGGACCTGAGGACGCAGAGCACATAGAAGAGCCCGGAGAAGAGGAAGAGACTCGCACGGGCCCAACCTAGCTACCCCATAGAGGACAACACCCAAATTTTGCGCAGCACGATGAACCAGCTCCGGAACACCAAGATAATTCTCGGGCCTGAATCAACGCAGCACTATGGCATAAGACCCTCGCCTCTTGCTGCCCTGCTGCGGAAATGTCGCCTCCCTTTCTCATCCACAAGAAGCTGCTTGCGCGCTAAAGGGGACCTCTCGACCATCACGCCTCAGGAGCTCTTACTAGACCTCGGGCCGCTCACCTCCTAGCCTTGACCACGGCATCACGACCTGGCATACCAGCGACGGCTGCAGCCTGCCTCGGGACCGGGACCTATCAGCGTAGAGCACCAAGCTACCGCGGGATTGGAAAGGGGAGACCGAGCCTCAGCAGGACATGTGCTCCCAAATTTTCATGAAAAGGGGAATATCAACAAAAGACATTACAAATCCTTTACACACCCCTACGGGGTCAGTTCTAATTCCTCGTAGGAAACAAAAGAAAGGAGTTCCTAGGAGCTCTATCTACGCGCGCCGAACAACGCCGACGCCATCATCCACAGTGGGCCTCCGGAGGCCAGCGCCAACCCCATCCAGGTCATTGACGGTGTTGGTCCGACGATGTGGCCTTGCTCCGAGCGCGGCGAGAGCTCGGGGGAACGTAGCTGTCGTCGCTTGTCTCCGGAGACTCGACGAGCTTCGGAGAGTCGCTTGACCACCAGGAGTCACCGCTGTCGCTGGAGGAGCTGCGGGCAAGGCCGGCGGCAGGTCCGACGCCGACCGCTACGCCGTCCTAGCGACCCCCTTCAGGGCAGCACTCCAAGCGGCGGCCTTCCTTGTCAAAGACCTTGAAGAACAGCGTGGAGGCACCATCATACTCGAAGTGGATGGCGAGGGCGTTTTCCATGTGGCAAACTCAAGCGACCTCGCCCCAGCCACGAGTCATGAGAATCTCCCGGAGGAGACGGCTTCAACCTCTGCTCCGATCGCCGAGGCGTCGTAGTCGGTGTGTTGTAGACAAAGCTCAAGGGGACCTCTCGGCGGCATCTCAGGGGCGAAGAACTATGGGAAGAGAATCCAAGTGCTCGAAGGCATCACCGCCCACAGCATGAACTCGCGCGAAGAGTCCACGGCATGGACCCCTGGGGCGACGACGTGCGCCACCGTGGAGCGGCGACCACGGCCCTGGCGCGGACGGCAACGCTCATCGCTCCTCCCTCCGGAGCCTTCGGCTTGAGCATACAAGGGAAACGGGTACCTAGCAGGTGGTCGCTCGTACCACGACCGCGACACTACCAGCCTCACGACCATCTCGTGACGATGGGACCACCTCTTCGTCGGCGGGAGTAGCTCGGGCTCATTGAGGGGATTCTTGCCCTTGTGTGCGGCTGAGAACCTTCGTATCGGTGCCATGACCGCGCCAGCAAGCACAGGAATGAGGAAGAAGAAAGAGCGGGAGGAGCAACGGAAGAGATGGATTACGGGGCCTCCACCCCCACTTCTCATTTATAGCCAAGGGGAGGCCAACCGCCGGGCTCCATGATCTAAGGTAATAATGATCTTTTTCTACATGCAGCTAGGAGTCGTCATGTCAGGCAATTGCCGAGGTAGTGTGGGGAAGCGGAGATGCCCACGTCCAATCAATCGCCATGCGCCAACCATGGCTGCAGGCTGTTGGGGCCTGCAGTGCTCCGCGCTTGCCCTTTGGCTTCGCCTCGAAGCCAAGCCCGAGCGCGCCTTGGGCCCAGGGGCTACTGTCGGTGTTCTGGGCATGGGGGTCCCCAGACTTTCTTGCCTACGGCCCGCAATGTGGCTCCACCAGCGGCCCTGTACGGCCCATCTGCACCAGCAAACACTCAAGCCTCAGGGGCAGCCTCACCAGGATGGCTCGCGAGGGGCAGAGAAATCAGGGAAAGGGACACCTCGTGAGGTTTCTGTGATGCAAGCCATGACAACTGGAGGCAGGCGGGCGCCAGCGTGCAGTGTCCTCGTTTCCTCTTTGGTGCTAAAGGGTCAAGCACAGGTGAGGAGTCCCGAGGCATTAGGCAAAGTTTTCCGTGGAGCCCAAGACCAGCAGGACTGCAGGACAGAGGTCACCGTGGATCCCAAGACATCATCACCGCCAGAGCCTTTGGCAGGCAAAGACTACTTTTGTCAGGATAGCTTGTACTAGTTGTATCCCTTCAAATTGGGCCATTGTGGGATCCCTTCCCACTCAATATTTGGGAAGAGGACCAGAGCCTCCATATATAGGACTAGCCACCACCATAGGGAGGCATCTAATTCAGACCCAGATCATCCCGAACCACACAAGTTCACCACGCACAAGAACACCTCACCTCAGGAGGCTGTTCTTCCCTTGTAACTGTTCATCCTCAGCCCTAGAGGCCATCCACCACACCACAATGGAGTAGGGTATTACACCACAACGGTGGCCCGAACCAGTATAAATCTTGTGTCTCATGTTCTTTGGGTTCGTCGAGCTAGGCCGTGAAATCATACGGATTGCGAGCTAGAGAGGGGGACAGATCTTAGTGCTCATCCTAGTGTTCGAACCTCAATAGTTTTGCTGGAACTCGAAATCCGATAGTATTGTAGGCAAACAAGATTGTAGTACACTTTGTGCTCCAGACTTGAGCCTCATACGCACCGCTCTCATTGGTGACAAAAGTTATAATCTTGGAGCGATTGTTGAACAAGGTTGCAACACAACACTAATAGTGGTTATTTCTATGGTGGCATTTATGCCACACGTTTAGCACGAGAGTTGGGTGTTCCACCTTTTCCCTATGACCCTATTTTACCCATGCCGTATTTAAAGTTTGACGCTATGAAACTCCATAAGATCCGTAAAGGTTGTCACATCCTTAGTTCTGGTATGACCTAGGCTAGCCTTCATGTTTGCATCATGTTTAAATTTCAATTAAATTTGAAATGGGGATTTGTGAAACCCTCAGAATCATTCTGGAAATGACCCAAATAAAAAAATTGCTCCAAAAGGGTCCAAGAAAATGCTCATGTTGCTCTCTGAAAATCTTGGACAGAGATAAAAATCAAACCAACATTTTCAGGAGCTCATAAGTATTTATTTTGGGCATTTGGAAGTAATGCAGTAATTATTTGCTTTGGATATATATTGTTATATATATATATATATAATATTGTCCAAAAATTATGCCAGTAGTTGAGGAGCTCTGGAATAATACCACTAGCCCCTGCAAAAATTGGCATAAGAAAATAAAATGGTTTAGTATTTTTATTAAACCAAACAAATGTCAGAAAAATAGAAAAAGAAACAAAAAGGAAAAACCTCACTTGGCTTGCCTGGCCTAGGAGAGAAGCCGGACCAGCTGGCTGGCCAGCCCAGCCCACCTTGTAACACCCTCGATGCGATTATAACTCCCACGTGTTGAGGCACGACTTAGAGGCATAATCGCATTGAAGGCATATGTCGCAAGTAAGGCAATCTTCACAACATCCCATGTAATATGAATAATAAAAAGGATAACATAGTTGGCTTACACTTGCCACGTCAAACAAGGTACTTAAATAACATTACATCATCCAAACACTCATGGCCCGACTACGGCGCCAAAATGGAAGATAAACCCAACATGCGACACGGTCCCAATCACCCCCAACTGGGCACCACTACTGATCATCGGGAAAGGAAACATAGTAACATTGAGAGTCCTCGTTGAACTCCCACTTGAGCTCGAGCGCGTCACCAGGAGCAGAATCATCAGGCCCTGCATCTGGTGTAATAGTAATCTGTGAGCCACAGGGACTCAGCAATCTCGCACCCTCGCGATCAAGACTATTTAAGCTTATAGGTAAGGCAAGGTAAGGATATATGTGGAGCTACAACAAGCGACTAGCATAAATGGTGACTAACTTATTCGCAAAAGAGAGCGAGAAGAGGAGGCAAAGCGCGAGCAAGAAACTAGAGGACAACCTGCACATACATTGCTCCAACACCGTGTCCACTTCCCGGTCTCCGCCGAGAAGAGGCCATCACGGTAACACACACGGTTGATTCATTTTAATTAAATTAAGGTTCAAGTTATCTACAACCGGACATTAACAACTTCCCATCTGCCCATAACCGCGGGCACGGCTTTCTAATGTTCAAAACCCTACAGGGGAGTCCCAACTTAGCCCATGACAACCTCTCAAGGTCAACGAAGGAATAGACCTCCTCCCAAGATGTTCCGATCAGACTCGGTATCTCGGTTCTTCAAGACATTTTGACAGGTTGAAACTAGACCAGCAACACCGCCCGAATGTGCCGACAAATCCTGATAGGAGCTGCACATATCTCGTTCTCAGGGCACACTCAGATGAGCCACACGTCGGGTAGGCCAGCCCAGAGTTGCCCCTGGTAGCCCCGGACATCGCTCAGTTGGACCAACACTCAGAGGAGCACTGGCCCGGGGGGGGGGGGGGCTAATATAAGATGACCCTCGGGCTCCGGAAACCCAAGGAAAAAAGAGGCTAGGTGGAAAATTGTAAACCAATGTTGGGCATTGATGGAAAAGCTTTAATCAAGGCGAACTATCAAGGGGTTCCCATTATAACCCAACCGCGTAAGGAGCGCAGAATCCGGGAACATAACATCGATATGACGGAAACTAGGGCGGCAAGAGTGGAACAAAACACTAGGCGAGAGGCCGAGCCTTCCACCCTTTACCAAGTATATAGATGCATTAAGAAAATATTGCAGTATAATGATATCCGAACAAGTAAATAAATGTTCCAACAAGGAACAGTCTCCAATCTTCACCTGCAACTAGCAACGCTATAAGAGGGGCTGAGCAAAGCGGTAACATAGCCAATCAACGGTTTGCTAGGACATGGTGGGTTAGAGGTTTGACATGGAAATTTGGGAGGCTTGAAAGCAAATGGTAGGCATCATAGCATTGGCATAGCAAAAGAGCGAGCAAACTAGCATAGCAAAGATAGTAGTGATTTCGAGGGTATGATCATCTTGCCTGCAAAGCTGTCAGAGTTGACTGGATCCTCGAAAGCAAACTCAACGGGCTCCTCGTTAGTGAACTCGTCTCCCGGCTCTACCCAAACAAGACAAACAAGCAAACAGAACACAATCAACCACGTGCAAGGATCAAACAACATGACGCAAAGATGATATGCTATGCGGGATGCGATGCGGGATGCATATGCAAGATATGACAGGGAATGCATGAACCTGGCCTCAACTTGGAAATCCAAGTGTGCCACTGGAAAGATGAGATGAAATCTCTTGAAAACGATATAAAGAACGCCGGAATCGGAGTTACGGTTTGGAAATGGCAAGCGATTCAAATATGACACCGGAATCAGAGTAGCCATCTAAATGCAATGCGATGAACATGCTTCAGCACCCAAACATGACAACAAAATACATGGCAGGGATGCATACAAGATGCTTAACAAAAGTCTAGCACTGAGCTACGGCCAATTCATCCATTAATAGGTTCAAACAAGCATGGCAAAAATGCATATGGTAAACAGATCTCAGACTTTGTGAAATTAACACTTGTCTGGAATCTCAGATCAGATAGCACTCTTCGGAGCAACAAAACTACATGCCACAGGACTTCAACATGACAAATAATAACATGGCATGGAGCTACTCAAATAGCTTAACAAAAGTCCCTTAGTGACCTTGAGCCAAAAGGGATCAGAAAATATACTAACAACCACGTGAACATAGCAAAAAACATAATCAGTTTTCAGACTTAGTGAAAACTGGCACATGCCGAAATAAAACTCAAGTAGGCATGTTTACGAGCTCGGTGCACTCACTATGGTGCATGCCATGACAAGATAAGCATACATCTATCAAGAACACACAAAATGCAAGCAATACATGGCAAGAACAATGGCATAGCATGCACGGATCAACTACAACATCATCGGCAAAAATTGCAAACAAGTTGACAATCTGCCCAGATTCACAAAGTAGCAAAAGTAGAGCTCGATTGACTCAATCTAGGGTGCTCCATAAATGCAAACAAAGACATGGATGGATAGACCACTACAATATTAATAAAACATCCTTACTGATCATCCTCAAAAGAGGCACGGATCACTCGGAAACAACATGAACATATGACAACATGAGCTAAACAGGTCAAGGACTTAGTGGAAATGCTAAGTCCCTGAAAACAGAATAACCAAGTGCCTCACTTTGCAAGCTTGCACTAGTCAGCACACACATCACAAAAATACATGGGTTGCACCTCAGGAAAGATGACAAACCCCTTAACAAAACATATGTAGAGCATCAGGGCATATCATGCACACAATAATCATGGCAAAAATGACAAAAGTCTAAATGGAGTAGCAGATCTGACGATTAACTCAAGTAGCCCTCTTCCAACAGCATTTCGGGTATCAAGATGAACTCAAATGAAAATGATGCAATGGAATTAAATGATGTACTCTCTGAGATGAACATTTTGATATGCTATATGCATGAATCGGAGCTACGGACGCAAACTTATGAGGCTATGAACATGAGCACTTGGATCTGGAATCTTTGGGACTTAGTAGAAAAAAAACACCTCCGGATCTAGGGTTTACTGTTCACGGCACACGAACCGAGGCGGCGGCGCTGCTCGCCGGGGAAGACGAGGACGGCGGCGGCCGGGGCCGGCGGCGGCGGATCCGGCTCTCCCGCGGCCGGATCCGGCCGGAGACGAGGTCGGGGACGGCGGAGGTGCGGCGGCGGGCCTCGCGGCGGGCGTAGGCAGCGGGCGCCGGCGAGCTCCGGTGGCGCCGGGCGCGGCCGGCTCCGGTGGAAGCCGGCGGCGCGGGGGAGTGCGGCGGCCGGAGCGGTTGAAGGCGGCGGCGGGACGAAGGGCGCGGGCGGCGGCGGCCTCAAGCTTGCGTGGGCCCGACGTGGGCTTCGCGGGCCTCGGGCAACGGCGGGTTGGCAGCGGTTGGCGGCGGTGACGATGTCCGGCGCGGTTCGGACAACGTCCGGCGAGCGGAGGGCAAGATCTAGGGTTTCGGGAGAGGGGAACCGCAAATTTCCGAGGAGGACCTATTTATAGGCATAGAGGGAGCTAGGAGAGTCCAAATGAGGTGCGGTTTTCGGCCACGCGATCATGATCGAACGCTCTAGATGATGGAGCAGGTTTAGGTGGGTTTTGGGCCAAATTGGAGGGGTGTTGGGCTGCAACACACACGAGGCCTTTTCAGTCCCTCGGTTAACCGTTGGAGTATCAAACAAAGTCCAAATGATACGAAACTTGACAGGCGGTCTACCGGTAGTAAACCAAGGCCGCTTGGCAAGTCTCGGTCCAATCCGGAAATGTTTAATCCCCACACACGAAAGAAAGCTAGAAATGACCACCGGAGGAGAACGAAGCGCCGGAATACAAAACAGACAACAGGGAAAATGCTCGAATGCATGAGATGAACACGTATGCAAATGCAATGCACATGATGACATGATATGAGATGCATGACAATGATAACAACACAAGGAGACAAAAACCCGAACCCGAGAAAATAAAATAACTTAACGCCCGAAACGGCAAGAGTTGGAGTACAAATTGGGAAAGTTACATCCGGGGTGTTACAACACTCCACCACTATGAAAGGATCTCGTCCCGAGATCTAGGACTGAAAGAACGCTGGGTACTCAGAACGGAGGTGATCCTCGCGTTCCCAGGTAGCTTCACGGTCGGAATGGTGTGACCACTTGACTTTGAGAAATTTGATTGACTTGTTGCGAGTCTTGCGTTCAGTCTCTTCAAGAATAGCAACTGGGTGCTCACGATAAGAGAGATCTTCTTGGAGCTCAATGTCCTCAAAGTTGACGGTGCGGTCAGGAGTCTTGAAGCACTTTCGGAGCTGAGAGACATGGAACACGTCATGAACATTTGCAAAGTTTGAAGGAAGCTTGAGTTGATAGGCGAGGTCGCCTCTCTTGCTGACAATCTTGAAAGGTCCCACGTATCTGGGGGCAAGCTTCCCTTTGATACCGAAGCGACGAGTACCTTTCATAGGAGAGACGCGGAGGTAAACCTGATCTCCGATCTCGAAAGCCAAATCACGGTGCTTACTATCATAGTAGCTCTTTTGGCGGGATTGGGCTGCTTTGAGGTTATCACGAATGACTTTGCACATTTCCTCTGCCTCTGTGATTAAGTCATTACCCAAAAGCTGACGTTCACCGGTTTGAGACCAGTTGAGATTGGTACGGCACTTCCTGCCATACAGAATTTCAAATGGGGCCTTGCCCGAACTTGCTTGAAAACTGTTGTTGTAGGAGAATTCAGCATAAGGAAGATAATCCTCCCACTTCATGCCGAAGGAGATCACACAAGCTCTGAGCATATCTTCAAGAATCTGGTTGACACGCTCGACTTGACCGCTAGTTTGAGGGTGGAAAGCTATGCTGAAGCGGATGTTGGTGCACATGGCCTTCTGAAAAGAATCCCAAAACTTGGAGGTAAAGATGCTGCCATGGTCTGAAGAGATCACCTGTGGGATACCGTGCAGAGAGACAATTCGAGAAGTATAGAGTTCCGCCAATTGAGCTGCAGTGATCGACTCTTTGATAGGCAGAAAGTGAGCCACTTTGGTGAGTTTTTCAATGACAACGAATATAGCATCATTGCCACGCTTGTACTTTGAAACCCAGTCACGAAGTCCATTTCAATGTGGTCAAACTTCCATTCTGGAATGGCAAGAGGTTGGAGGAGACCAGCTGGTCTTTGGTGTTCTGCCTTCACCCTTCTGCAGACATCACATTCATTCACGAATTGAGCAATCTCGCGCTTCATTCGAGTCCACCAGTAAGCTTGCTTAAGGTCCTGATACATCTTCATGCTCCCAGGGTGGATGGAGAGGAGAGAATTGTGAGCCTCGTTCATGATCACTTTACGAAGTTCACCTTTGGGCACAACAATACGATCCTCGAAGAAGAGAGTATCCTTGTCATCAAGGTGGTAGCACTTGTACTTGGGTTGACTCTTGGCAATCCCAATCTTCACCTTTTTCACCATAGCATCAAGAAGCTGGGCTTGGCGAATCTGATCTTCCAATGTAGGAGAGACTTGAAGGTTGGCGAGGAAACCTTGAGGAACAACTTGCAGATTAAGTTTGCGGAAAGCTTCACAAAGCTTGGGTTGATAAGGCTTGAGAATCAGACTGTTGCAGTAAGCTTTCCTGCTCAATGCGTCAGCAATCACATTGGCCTTGCATGGAGTATACTCGATACTCGGATTATACTCTTGAATCATTTCGACCCATCGAGTTTGCCTTAGGTTGAGATTAGGCTGAGTGAAGATGTACTTGAGACTCTTGTGATCAGTGAAAATGTCCACTTTTCTTCCCAATAGAAGATGTCTCCAAGTCAAAAGAGCATGCACAACTGCCGCCAACTCGAGATCATGAGTGGGGTAGTTCTTCTCATTAGGCTTCAACTGGCGAGAGGTATAAGCAACAACTTTCTTCTCTTGCATCAACACTGCGCCAAGACCTTGGAGAGAGGCATCACAAAAGACCTCGTACGGTTTGGATTCATCAGGCGGAGTCAGAACTGGAGTCATGATCAACTTCTCTTTCAAAGTGTTGAAAGCAATATCACACTCCGGAGACCAAACGTACTTGACGTGCTTCTGGAGAAGATTAGAGAGAGGCTTCGCGATCTTAGAAAAGTTTCAACGAATCTTCGACAATAGCTTGCGAGACTGAGGAAGCTTCGGAGTTGCTTCACGTTCTGAGGAGGTTCCCAATTCACAATTGCAGACACCTTCTCAGGATTCACGGCAATGCCCTTGGCAGAGATGATATGACCAAGATAAAGAACCTCATCGAGCCAAAATTCACACTTGGAGAACTTGCGTAGAACTGATGTTCCCTGAGCTTATCGAGTACCAAACGCAAGTGCTTGGCATGATCTTCCTTGTTCTTCGAGAAAACCAGAATGTCGTCGAGATAGACCAAAATGAAGTCATTGGTGTAGGCGTTGAAGATGAAGTTCATCATGCGAGAGAAGGTCGGAGGAGCATTGACGAGACCAAACGACATGACAGTGTATTCATATGAACCATAGCTTGTTCTGAAAGCCGTCTTGGGAATATATTGCTCACGAATACGAATCTGATGATAACCCATACGGAGATCAAGCTTAGAGAATACTTGGGAACCTTTGAGTTGTTCGAACAGCTCATTGATGTTGGGAAGTGGGTATTTGTTCTTAATGGTCTTCTTGTTCAATGGACGGTAATGAACACAAAGTCGGTCCGTTCCATCCTTCTTCTTCACAAAAAGAACACCACAACCCCACGGAGAAGAACTAGGCCGGATGAGACCCATTTTCTCTTGAATATCGAGTTTCTTCTTCAGCTCCTTCAACTCTTCAGGTCCGAGCTTGTAAGGACGCTTGCAAACATGTTCCGTGCCAGGCTCAAGATCAATAACGAATTCAACAGGCCGGTGCGGAGGCATTCCTGGAAGCTCTTCTGGAAAGACGTCTTGATATTCGCAAACGACTGGAATTTGCGAGATAGCATCCAGTCCATCCTTCTCATTGGGAGAAAACATACAAATGGTATCATCATGAGCGGCAAAGACAATTACATCCTCAGATGAATGAGTCAATTGAATCTGCCTGGCTGCACAATCAAGATGTGCCTTGTGCTTAGAAAGCCAATCCATTCCGAGAATAAGATCAATATTCGAGTTACCAAGAACCACCGGAGAAGAGAGAAATTTGTAGTCACCCAAGGTGATAGTAACATCTGGGGCGATAGCGCTTGCATTCATGAATTTACCCGGAGAAACAACAGATAACTGTCTAGGAAAATCTTGTAAAGGCAACTCATGCTTAGAAACAAATGGTCTGGAGATGAAACAATGCGATGCACCCATGTCAAAAAGAACTTTTGCAGGAATATCATTAACAGGAAGGTTACGCATGATGACATCTAATGAATCCTCTGCCTGAGCTGCGTTCATCAAGTTGACCTTGGCGGACTTGGGGTTATGCTTGACCATAGCTGTACTTGCCGATCCGACAGGAGGAGGAGGAGGAAGACGCCTCTGGTTGAGACACTTGTTGGCATAGTGACCCTTCTGTTGGCACTTGTTGCACGTGACCTTTGAAAGCGGATGGTGGTATGGAGCACTCAATCTTGGAGCTTGAGACGAAGTCTTGTTCTGAAAGCCGGGGTTGGGTGGGTGGGAAGATCCACTGCCACTTTTGCTCTTCTGCTGATACGGCTGACGGAACGGAGGAGGAGGAAGCCAATACTTCTGCTGCTTGGCCACTTGAGTAGAGGAAGAAGGAGTAACATCTCGGACTCGCTTCTTGGAAGCATCACACCTCAACTGATCAGCCTCTTGCTTCAGTGCCATGTTGTAGAACTCATCGTACCTCAAGGGCTCAAAGAGAACAAGAGCTAGCTGAATTTCTTCTCTGAGACCACCCCTGAACTGGTATATCATGCTCTTCTCATCTAGGACGTCCTGCTTGGCAAAGCGGGCGAGCTTCTGGAACAACTTGTTGTAGTCATAGACAGACAAAGAGCCTTGCTTCAGGTTGCGGAATTCCTCCTTACTTTCAACCACGCTCTGGGGAATATGGTGAGCTCTGAAATCTTGACGGAATTCATCCCAAGAGATAACACGTCCACCTCGAGAATCCTTGTACTGTTGGAACCATTCTGCAGCTTGATCTTTGAGTTGGAAGGAAGCGAACTTGACAAAGTCCTCAGGCCTGACATTACTGCACTCGAAATGCTTGCACAGATCCACAAGCCAATCGTCAGCATCGGTTGCCTCAACATAATTGCTGAAAGTCTTTGGCCCATTAGCAAGGAACTGGATGAGTGTAGCAAAGTGATTCTGATTGTTGCCTTGATTCCCTTGGTTGCCTTGATTGCGCTCTTTGAGAATTTGCATGATCAACTGTGTGTTTGCATTGGTTGCGGCCATCACAGCTTGCCATGCCTCTGGAGGAGGTGGAGATGGTGGCGGATCAAGATTCGAAGTCGTGCGCGTTGGAGGAGCCATCCTGAAGAGGTTGACCACCATTAGCACATTGATAGACAAGTATTGAAGCTGAATCCAACGGAATGAAAATTGCAACATATAGTCTTCACATCCAAACAAAATGAACGAATGCAATCCTCTTGAAATGGTCACATATCCATAAGTTGAGAAGCCACATAGAATTAAGGTAGAGAAATAAATCAACAAGGTACGGATCAAGAACGAATATTCAGTAAGAAATCCCAATCTCAAACCAATATCCGTGGAAGAAGAACTAGAGCTACGAGAATTCCCACCTATAAAACTCCCGAACCTTTCCGGTTATGCAATCACGTGTTGGGGATACAGGGGAAGCATAATATCTCACCCAAATCTAGCAAATCCTACATCCACCTGTATCCATCCTTCAACACATAACCGAGAAAAAACTTCGGAAACCATCTACCTCAACCTTAGAAAAGCATCCGTTATACAAGTTATGGCGATACTCCCGAACTCCCGCCCCAGTACTGGGTGGCGTCGAGGTTATCTCACCAACGAACTGCATAAAAGAGATTTTCGATGTCGGCGTACTAAACTCAGGTATACCAGAACTGCAACGATAAAATTATGACGATAACACCTTAGAGCTCAACTCCCCTGGACACTTCCACTAAACCCCTGACAGGAGGCATCAAGACAATGTTCTCATCATAAAACCATCAGAACGATTCCAAGATACCCGCTTGATCATAAAAAAAATTAGTGAAATTTGAGAAGAGAAGAGTCAAAACTCTACGTCAGGATGCCTTACCAGAGCGATGAGGAGACTGGGAAGTAAAAAAATTCCTAAACTCTCCGTTATATAATTCCTAGATGACTCAAAACATTTTTCTAGACACAACTCAGCCGCTAAAAACGATCAAGCAATGGGGCTCCTAAGGTCGGGGAAGGCTCTGATTACCAACTTGTAACACCCTCGATGCGACTATAACTCCCACGTGTCGAGGCACGACTTAGAGGCATAATCGCATTGAAGGCATATGTCGCAAGTAAGGCAATCTTCACAACATCCCATGTAATATGAATAATAAAAGGGATAACATAGTTGGCTTACACTCGCCACGTCAAACAAGGTACTTAAATAACATTACATCATCCAAACACTCATGGCCCGACTACGGCGCTAAAATGGAAGATAAACCCAACATGCAACACGGTCCCAATCACCCCCAACTGGGCACCACTACTGATCATCGGGAAAGGAAACATAGTAACGTTGAGAGTCCTCGTCGAACTCCCACTTGAGCTCGAGCGCGTCACCTGGAGCGGAATCATCAGGCCCTGCATCTGGTGTAATAGTAATCTGTGAGCCACAGGGACTCAGCAATCTCGCACCCTCGCGATCAAGACTATTTAAGCTTATAGGTAAGGCAAGGTAAGGATATATGTGGAGCTGCAGCAAGCGACTAGCATAAATGGTGGCTAACTTATTCGCAAAAGAGAGCGAGAAGAGGTGGCAAAGTGCGAGCGAGAAACTAGAGGACAACCTGCGCATACATTACTCCAACACCGTGTCCACTTCCCCGACTCCGCCGAGAAGAGGCCATCACGGTAACACACACGGTTGATTCATTTTAATTAAATTAAGGTTCAAGTTATCTACAACCGGACATTAACAAATTCCCATCTGCCCATAACCGCGGGCACAACTTTTGAAAGTTCAAAACCCTGCTGGGGAGTCCCAACTTAGCCCATGACAAGCTCTCACGGTCAACGAAGGAATAGACCTCCTCCCAAGACGTTCCGATCAGACGCGGTATCTCGGTTCTTCAAGACATTTCGACAGGCTAAAACTAGACTAGCAACACCGCCCGAATGTGCCGACAAATCCTGATAGGAGCTGCACATATCTTGTTCTCAGGGCACACTCAGATGAGCCAGACGTTGGGTAGGCCAGCCCAGAGTTGCCCCTGGTAGCCCCGGACATCGCTCGGTTGGACCAACACTCAAAGGAGCACTGGCCCGGGGGGGCTAATATAAGATGACCCTTGGGCTCCGGAAACCCAAGGAAAAAAGAGGCTAGGTGGAAAATGGTAAACCAATGTTGGGCATTGCTGGAAAAGCTTTAATCAAGGTGAACTATCAAGGGGTTCCCATTATAACCCAACCGCGTAAGGAACGCAGAATCCGGGAACATAACACCGATATGACGGAAACTAGGGCGGCAAGAGTGGAACAAAACACTAGGCGAGAGGCCGAGCCTTCCACCCTTTACCAAGTATATAGATGCATTAAGAAAACATGGCAGTATAATGATATCCCAAGAAGTAAATAAATGTTCCAACAAGGAACAATCTCCAATCTTCACCTGCAACTAGCAACGCTATAAGAGGGGCTGAGCAAAGCGGTAACATAGCCAATCAATGGTTTGCTAGGACATGGTGGGTTAGAGGTTTGACATGGCAATTTGGGAGGCTTGAAAGCAAATGGTAGGCATCATAGCATTGGCATAGCAAAAGAGCGAGCAAACTAGCATAACAAAGATAGTAGTGATTTCGAGGGTATGATCATCTTGCCTGCAAAGCTGTCAGAGTTGACTGGATCCTCGAAAGCAAACTCAACGGGCTCCTCGTTAGCAAACTCGTCTCCTAGCTCTACCCAAACAAGACAAACAAGCAAACGGAACACAATCCACCACGTGCAAGGATCAAACAACATGATGCAAAGATGATATGCTATGCGGGATGCGATGCGGGATGCATATGCAAGATATGACAGGGAATGCATGAACCTGGCCTCAACATGGAAATCCAAGTGTGCCACTGGAAATATGAGATGAAATTGCTTGAAAACGATATAAAGAATGCCGGAATCAGAGTTACGGTTTGGAAATGGCAAGCGATTCAAATATGACACCGGTCTGCAAACATGCTACATCACCCAAATAGCAAGTAGCCATCTAAATGCAATGAGATGAACATGCTACAGCACCCAAACATGACAACAAAATACATGGCAGGGATGCATACAAGATTCTTAACAAAAGTCTAGCACTAAGCTACGGCCAATTCATCAATTAACAGGTTCAAACAAGCATGGCAAAAATGCATATGGTAAACATATCTCAGACTTGGTGAAATTAACACTTGTCTGGAATCTCAGATCAGATAGCACTCGTCGGAGCAACAAAACTACATGCCATAGGACCTAAACATGACAAAAAAGAACATGGCATGGAGCTACTCAAATAGCTTAACAAAATTCCCTTAGTGACCTTGAGCCAAAAGGGATCAGAAAATATACTAGCAAGCACGTGAACATAGCAAAAAACATAATCAGTTTTCAGACTTAGTGAAAACTGGCACATGCTGAAATAAAACTCAAGTAGGCATGTTTACGACCTCGATGCACTCACTACGGGGAAAGCCATGACAAGATAAGCATACATCTATCAAGAACACACAAAATGCAAGCTAGACATGGTAAGAAAAATGGCATAGCATGCACGGATCAACTACAACATCATCGGCAAAAATTGCAAACAAGTTGACAATCTGACCAGATTCACAAAGTAGCAAAAGTAGAGCTCGATTGACTCAAGCTAGGGTGCTCCATAAATGCAAACAAAGACATGGATGGATAGAGCACTACAATATTAATAAAACATCCTTACTAATCATCCTCAAAAGAGGCTCGGATCACTCGGAAACAACATGAACATATGACAACATGAGCTAAACAGGTCAAGAACTTAGTGGAAATGCTAAGTCCCTGAAAACATAATTACCAAGTGCCTCACTTTGCAAGCTTGCGCTAGTCACCACACACATCACAAAAATACATGGGTTGCACCTCTGGAAATATGACAAACCCCTTAACAAAACATATGTAGAGCATCAGGGCATATCATGCACACAATAATCATGGCAAAAATGACAAAAGTCTAAATGGAGTAGCAGATCTGACGATTAACTCAAGTAGCCCTCTTCCAAACAGAATTTCGGGAATCAAGATGAACTCAAATGAAAATGATTCAATGGAATGAAATGATGTACTCTCTGAGATGAACATTTTGATATACTATATGCATGAATCGGAGCTACGGACGCAAAGTTATGAGGCTATGAACAGGAGCACTTGGATCTAGAATCTTTGGGACTTAGTAGAAAAAAAACACCTCCGGATCTAGGGTTTACTGTTCACGGCACGTGAACTGAGGCAGCTGCGCTGCTCGCCGGGGAAGACGAGGACGGCGGCGGCCGGGGCCGGCGGCGGCAGATCCGGCTCTCCCGGGGCCGGATCCGGCCGGAGACGAGGTCGGGGACGGCGGAGATGCGGCGGCGGGCCTCGCGGCGGGCGCGTGCAGCGGGCGCCGGTGAGCTCCGGTGGCGCCGGGTGCGGTCGGCTCCAGTGGAAGGCGACGGTGCAGGGGAGTGCAGCGGCCGGAATGGTTGAAGGCGGCGGCGGGATGAAGGGCGCGGGCGGCGGCGGCCTCGGGCTTGCGGGGGCCCGACGTGGGCTTCGCGGGCCTCGGGCGGCGGCGGGTTGGCGGCGGTGACGTGGCAGGCATCGGTTGGCGGCGGTGACGATGTCCGGCGCGGTTCGGACAATGTCCGGCACGCGGAGGGCGAGATCTAGGGTTTCGGGAGAGGGGAACCGCAAATTTTCGAGGAGGACCTATTTATAGGCATAGAGGGAGCTAGGAGAGTCCAAATGAGGTGCGGTTTTCGGCCACGCGATCGTGATCGAATGCTCTAGATGATGGAGCAGGTTTAGGTGGGTTTTGGTCCAAATTGGAGGGGTGTTGGGCTGCAACACACACGAGGCCTTTTCGGTCCCTTGGTTAACCGTTGGAGTATCAAACGAAGTCCAAATGATACGAAACTTGACAGGCGGTCTACCGGTATTAAACCAAGGCCGGTTGGCAAGTCTCGGTCCAATCCGGAAATGTTTAATCCCCACACATGAAAGAAAGCTAGAAGTGACCCCCGGAGGAGAACGAAGCGCCGGAATTCAAAACGGACAACGGGGAAAATGCTCGAATGCATGAGATGAACACGTATGAAAATGCAATGCACATGATGACATGATATGAGATGCATGACAATGATAACAACACACGGAGACAAAAACCCGAACCCGAGAAAATAAAATAGCTTAACGCCGGAAACGGCAAGAGTTGGAGTACAAACTGGGAAAGTTACATCCGGGGTGTTACACACCTCCTCCCCTTGTCTTCTTCCACCTCGCGCCAGAAGGATTGGGCGCGTGGTCGCCGCGCGCCCGGCCACCTCCTCCCTCCCAGCCTTCCTGGCTACTCCCCGACGTGGCCGGACGAGGCCACGTACCCCCTGCACTGCTCCCCTCTCCCCCTGAACCCTTTCCCCCCCTCTGTTCTCTCCTTCACCCCCCTGACGCCATGGCCGACGCGTGCTTGAACTCGCTGCCGCCATAGCCGCGCCCACCGTGCTCCCCTCACCGCCACTCTGAGTCCGCTAGAACCGCCGACGATCGTTGCTTCGCCCTACCCTGGCCCCAAGCGCTGGGACGACTTGCATCACCGGCTACTCCACCTTCCTCCTCGGTCGCTGAAGGTCGCGCCCGTCGATTCGCCGCCGTTTCCGCATCCCCGAGCTCGCCGACCTGCTCGTCCGACTCGCCGTGAGCCACTGACCCGAACCCCCCTCCTTTGCGCCTCGCTTGCACGCTGTAGCCATCTCTCCGCCGGACACCGAACCGCGCCGCCGCTCGAGCTTCTCGCCGCCGTGGCCCTAGTCGTCGTAGCTCCCAACCGAGCACACTCACGTGCTCACTGCGCCGCGTAGGTGCCGTACGAGCCAAGCACGCCACTCCACGGCCACCGCAGCCATGTTCCCTAGTGCGCCCGAACACCGGCCGCCGCGCTTGTCATCGCCGGCGACGATTCCGGCCACCCCAGGCCCAAACACCGTCACCAATAGGTGCGGACGAGCGTCTGCATCACGTAGATGCCCTCCACCGGCCATTTGGTCGCCGGAGGAGGAATCCCGCACCTCCCCGCCGTGTCTGGCCTCGCCGGCGTCGAGTCACCGGTGGATTAGCCACGGTTGACTAGGGATTTGACCCCCCTGGGTCATTGACATATGGGCCCCGCCTGGCTAACTAAGTTAGTTAGTGATAATCCTATTTAGGTTAGTTAGGTTAGCCGCTGACGCGTGGGCCCAACCCCATTAACTAAACCAGTTTAGGTTTAATATAATTTAGGATTAACCACAGACACTGATGTGTGGACCCCACACATCAGGTTTGACCTGGTCAGCTGCCTTTGATCTGCTGACGCATGTTGCTGTCATGCTGACGCAATATATCATTTTTCTGGTTTAAAAATAAATCAGGAAATCCCGGAAAATGATATAAACTTCAAAAATTCATAGAAATTCAACCGTAGCTCAGATTGAAATAATTTATATATGAAAAATTATCAAAAAAATTCAATCTATCCATCTGTGCCATTTTCATGCATGACAAACCAACCTACACATGCTGTATATATGAAAACACACTTATGGCATTTATAAAAACTTAACTTGGAGTTGCATTTGAATTCTTAATTCAAATGGACTTCATCCAAATAGAAGGCTAGTTGCATTAGCTCAACAGCATCACATACTCATGCCATATTCATGCATCATATTGTTGCATATGCTTGTGTTTGATTGTCGACACCGTTCCTTCTCGATAGGTCCCGATCCGGAGAGTGATCTAGAGTACCTGTCAGAGGAGCAGTGCCCCCCTGTTGATCTACCAGGCAAGCAAACCCCACTTGTTCATTCCGATAAAATCCTACTCTCTCGCTCCTGCTCTCATTTATTGCATTAGGACAACAATGATTCAACTGCTACTTTATGCTATGGTAGTTGAACCCATTCCTCTGCATGACTTGTCATTGCCACAGTAAATAGTTAAAACCCACTAGCATGTGTAGGAGTTGATTGAGCCATGTTGTGTTCCTACCATGCCATGCCTGCTATTGCTTAGAGTTGTGTCAGGTCTGATTCATCGAGAATGAATTGGAGTGTTATTCTATGTTCTGATGCTGAGAGTTAAGTGTGCGAACACGATTTGGGAAAGGTAGCGGTGAGAGGCCATGTAGGAGTACATGGTGGGTTGTCTCACTGGAACCGTCCTTAAGCACTGAGTTTCGTGTATGTCGTCCAATGACTAGGTACTACCACACATTGGAATTCGAAAGTGCCCCTCTCGAATTATTGACCAACTTGATCTCTGTCCAGGAGTTGCAAATAGTTTCTGGTGTTTGTAGGTAGTGTTATTTTTGTATCGAGTGGCACCCGGCAAGGTGGACTTGGGACAGACTAGGTACACGTGGCCCGGTGTACCGAGTGGCACCCGGATGGTGGGCTCAGGAACCCTGTACACATCATTTGGGGCCATGAGCGAAACCCCGGCCAGATCTCCTTGCGGATGGAACCCGAATAGGTGATAAACCTGGACTAGAGTCTTGTGTGGTTAGTTAGGTCATGGCCGACACCCTCGCCCGACTTCCGCTTGAAGGTTGCCGAGGTACATGACGTGTACATGGTGATAAGTGGTGAGAGCGTGTGTGAAGAAGTACACCCCTGCAGGGTTATCATGATCTATTCGAATAGCCATTTCCTCAGTTATGGACTTCTTGGATGCTTACGTGGTACATAGACAACTTAAAGTGGATACTCTAAAATGCCCAAGACAAGTGTGAGTGCTATGGATGGCCTTCTCGTAGAGAGACGGGGTTGAATCCATAGTAGTGTATTGATGTGGTGTTTGGTGGACTCGTGTGTGCTGCCTCACCTCAAAGAAGTTTCTCGTTGTCGTAGAACAGGATAGCCACTGAGTCAGAGCTGGCTTGTTGCAACTATACCCCACATTACCTTCTTGATACAAATGCATGTATGATAGGATCTGATGTAAGTTTTGTTGAGTACCTTTGTAGTCACGTTTGCTTTATTTATGTTTTGCAGGCGAGACATCTGTCTCACTAGTAGTACCGCTTGGACTTCGACGAGTAGCTTGTTACCTCAGCTACGATCTTGTACCCTTGGGAGGGACTTGTAGATAGTCAGGCTTCTCGGCCTTTTTCTTTTGTAGTTGTCTGTACTCAGACATGTGATTCTTCCGTTGCTTGTATGCTCTGAATGATGGGTCATGAGACCTCTGTTTGTATTAAAGCTATGTGGCTCTTCTGGGCCTTTATCTATATGGGTTTGCGTTATGTTGTGATGCCATGTTGTACAGCACATACTTGCATGTTATGCATACGTGTAACGTGTATTGCTATGTGTGGGATCCGACAACCTAGTTGTCTATCCTTGGTATCCTCTCTTATGGGGAAATGTAGTCTAGTGCTTCCACCGAGCCAGGGTAGTCCGGTACATCCTGGTTTACCCGGAGTCCTGCTAGCCCAGCACTACTGCTCCAGAACACTTAGACTGGCCGGCACCTGATTCACTTCGTTCATGTGTCTGTCCCTTCGGGGAAATGTCACACGGTGACATCCGGAGTCCTGCCTAGCCTGCTACAGCCCGGATCACCGGAGTCCTGTTAGCCCAGTGCTAGAGCCCGGATTCGCACGCTGCTGACCGACATGCTCGATGTTGATTCATTTATGCCTCTCCCTGTAAGTTAGTGCCACTTTTGGTTCACGGCTAGTCATGTCGGCCCGGGTTCTATGTCATATGGATGCTAGCGACACTTCATATACATGAGCCAAAAGGCGCAAACGGTCCCGGGCCATGGTAAGGCGACACCCGTGGGAGTACCGTGCGTGAGGCCGCAAATTGATATGAGGTGTTACATGCTAGATCGGTGTGACTTAGAATCGGGGTCCCGACAGCTTTGGTATCGGAGCCTGACTGCCTGTAGGATTACCAAGCCAACCTGGTCAAAGTTGGGTCTAGAAATTCTTTAGCTATATAGGGGAATTGATTGTGGAAGGGAACGTAAGGCTCTTTTTACTCCTTATACCTCATGCCTTCTGATCTGAGTCATCCTATCTTTCCTACGGGGTTAAGGAACTAGGCTTTCTCTTCCGTATATTAGGATCACGTGTTACTACTCCGTAGTCTCTTAGGACTGGTTGATCAAAGTCATATTCCAGTTTTCGAGTACTTCCGGTGTAGTCTGTTTAGTAGTATCTCAGAACCTTGAGTGATGATGTTGAGTATGGTGCTACCCCGTCTTTTGTAGAATGTCTCATTTTGAGCATTTTACTGTCGTTATGCTGCCGGAATTGTCCTAGGAGTTCAAGAGATATTATTTTCCTTGTACTATATTCTATATCCTTATGATGATGTTGAATCCATCCTTGTTTCCTTGGTTGGTTCTTCAGGATGTCGTGAGTTAACCGAAGTTCTGTTGCTCGTAGTAGGAACCACGAAGGTGGTAGGGATGAGGACCCTCCCGCCAGTCTTCATTGGCAGAGTTCATGATGGAGATGGAGAGGAACAAGCGTGAGTCTAACCGCTTGTTAGCATCATCTTGAGGAGAACACCTCCCATCAGCACAAAGAGTCAGCGACCATCTATGATTTCATTGGTTTGAAACCACCTACCTTCCACCATTCCATTGAACCACTCGATGCAGATGACTGGCTCCGTAGTATCACACACAAGCTGCATTCTGTGAACGTAGCTGAAGGTGACAAGGTCACCTATGCTGCATATCACCTGGAAGGTCCTGCTAGTATTTGGTTGCAGAACTATGAGGCTATGCTTCCAGCTAGCCAGATACCCACCTGGAGAGATTTCACTGAGGCTTTTCGCGAGCATAACATCCCTCTGGCTCTCATTGACCTCAAGAGAGAAGAGTTATGTAGTTTCACCCAGGATAAGATGGTTGTTGATGCTTACAGTAGAGAGTTTGAGAACCTCGCCCTCTATGCTACAGAAGAGGTGTCGACGGACGCCAAGAAGCAGTCTAGGTTCCGGAAGGGTCTCAACCCCAAGTTGCGTCATGATCTCCACTTGCATCATTGCAATACATTCCAGGCTCTTGTGAACAAGGCCATTAATGCATAGATAGCTCAACTCACTTACGAGGAGTCTCATAAGCACACCCGTGATTTGGGTTCTTCCTCCAGTTCTACTTCGCAGAAGCACCGAATTTGGGTTCCGAACTCCGCTCTTCCACCCGGATATTCACCGAGGCCATCTTATGTTGTGCCTCACCCAGTTCAGTTACATGCTCCACCCAGGCCTACTGGTAGACCACTTGTCAATGCGGGTCCATGTCCCACTTCAGGGACTTGATTCACATGCGGAGAGCCAGGACACTATGCACGTGACTGCTCTCAAACCAACTATGCTCCACCCTTGTCTGAGAAGTCTGTTGGCCGTGGTAAGCCATCACGCAAGATGATTAGTGTCAAGTCAGCTCCTACTGAACGTGGATGTGTGCATCACGTCTCAGCTAAAGATGCTCATGATGATCCGGATGTCGTTCTGGGTACACTCCTTGTCAACTATCATCCAGCTTCGGTTCTGTTCGATACCGGAGCATCTCACTCCTTCATCTCTGAAGGCTATGCTCGTTTGCACGACATATAATTTCGTGATATGCCAACTCCACTTGAAATCCAAACTCCAGGGTCTAGATCACAAATGACTAGAATAAGCCATGGTAATGAAATCCTTGTCGGTAGACTTGTATTCCTTGCATCACTTGTAGCCCTCAAGTCTTTAGATATTAACATCACCAGGTCTGTTCAGCTTACACATCCATCTGGCAAGATAGTCACTGTCTCCACTAGAGTTGCAAAGCGCCAACTCTATTCTCTTAATGCCAACCCTCTTTCCTGACCTTGAAGATATCTCAGTAGTCCGTGACTTTCTGGATGTCTTTCCAGAGGAACTGCCAAGTATTCCACCTGACAGAGATGTAGAGTTTGTCATAGATCTTATCCCAGGAACTGCTCCAATCTCTAGGAGACCTTACAAGATGGCACCCTTAGAACTAGCTGAGCTTAAGAAACAACTCGATGAATCCTTACAAAAGGGTTTCATCCGTCCTAGTTCTTCTCCCTGGGCTTGCCCCGTCCTCTTCGTCAAGAAGAAGGATGGTACGGATCGGATGGTTGTAGATTATCGTCTCGTTAATTTGGTCACGATAAAGAACAAGTATCCGCTCCCCAGGATCAACGACCTATATGATCAGCTCGCTGGATCCTCAGTCTTTTCCAAGATGGATTTGAGGTTAGGCTACCACCAAATCAAGATTCGAAATGGGGACATTCCTAAGACGGCTTTTGTCACTCGTTATGGCCAGTATGAGTACACCGTCATGTCGTTTGGTCTAACCAATGCTCCAGGTACATTCTATCGCTTAATGAACTCGATCTTCATGGAGTACTTGGATAAGTTCGTCGTGGTTTACCTCGATGATATTCTTATTTACTCGAAGAACGAGGAAGAGCATGTCGAACATCTTAGACTTGTGTTAGAGAAACTCAGAGAGCATCGCCTTTAAGCCAAGTTCTCCAAGTTCGAATTTTGGTTGCCAGAAGTGACCTACTTGGGCCACGTGATATCTGGTAAGGGCATTGCTGTCAATCCCAAGATAGTTCAGGCCATTCTTGATTGGACTCCGCCTGAAATGGTTAAGCAAGTTAGGAGTTTCCTTGGCCTAGCCAGTTATTGTTGCCACTTTGTTGAGAACTTCTCCAAAGTGGCCAAACCTCTCACGGAACTTCTCAAGAAAGATAAAAAGTTTGAGTGGTCCCCACAGTTTGAGTACAGTTTTCAGGAACTGAAAATACGCCTGACTTCTGCTCCCATACTTGTGCCACCGGATTTCACTAAGGACTTTGTTATCTATTGTGATGCCTCATGACAAGGACTAGGTTGCATTCTTATGCAAGATCGCCATGTGATTGCCTATGCTTCTCGGCAGTTGCATCCACATGAGGAGAATTACCATACACATGATCTAGAGCTTGCAGCCGTAGTCTATGCACTTAAGACATGGCGACATTACCTTCTTGGTAAACGTTGCGAGATTTACACCGATCACCAGAGTCTCAAGTATATCTTCACCCAACCAGATTTGAACCTTAGGCAAAAGCGTTGGTTGGAGTTAATCTCAGATTACGACTTAGGGATTACCTACACCCCAGGCAAGGGAAATGTCATGGCTGATGCGCTAAGTCGTAAGTCCTATTGCAACAATCTCATGTTGCAGCAGGGCCAACCACTTCTCCGTGAGGAATTAGTAAGCTTAACCTTCACCTTGCTCCTCACGGATTCCTATCAACCTTGGTGGCGAAACCTACCCTTGAGGATCAGATCATTACTGACCAGAAGTTTCATAAGGGTGTTATCCGCATTAAGAGGAACATTAAGAACGGAGTTGGTGGATGTTTCTCTATGGATGATCGAGGTGTTGTTTTCTTTGAGAACCGCTTGGTGGTTCCCAAGAACCAACATCTGCGACAACTGATTCTTAAGGAGGCTCATGAATCTCCTCTCACGATTCATCCCGGTAGTACTAAAATGTATCGGGACCTATGCCAGAGGTTCTGGTGGACTAGGATGAAATGAGAAACCGCTGAGTTCATTGCTAACTGTGACGTTTGTCGTCGCATTAAGGCAGAGCATCAAAGGCCTGCTGGCACCCTTCAGCCTTTAGCTATCCCTCAGTGGAAATGGGATAAAGTTGGTATGGACTTCATCACCGGCTTTCCCAGGATCAAGAGAGGGAATAATGCTATCTTCGTAGTCATTGATCGTCTTTCCAAAGTGTCTCACTTCCTACCTGTTCGAGAGAGTATCACTACTAGTCAGCTCACTAACTTATATATTTCTCGAATAGTGTCACTTCATGGTGTTCCACTATTGATCAATTCAGACCATGGTAGTCTTTTCACTTCTCATTTCTAGGAGAGTTTCCAAACTGCCATGGGCACCCATCTTTCCTTCAGTACCGCTTTCCACCCTCAATCAAGTGGTCAGGTGGAACGGGTCAACCAAATTCTCGAAGACATGCTTAGATCTTGTGTTATCTCATTCGGTATGGATTGGGAGAAGTGCCTTCCCTTCGCCGAGTTTGCCTATAACAATAGCTACTGATCCAGCCTCAAGAAAGCTCCTTTTGAGGTTCTGTATGGACGAAGATGTCGAACACCTTTGAACTGGTCAGAAACCGGTGAAAGACAATTCTTTGGACCGGATATGATCCAGGAGGCAGAAGAGCAAGTTCGCATCATTCGTGAGAATTTGAAAACAGCCCAATCTCGTCAAAAGAGCCAGTATGACCGTAGTCATAAGGAAGTGGCTTATGAAGTTGGCGACAAAGCTTACCTTCGGGTTACCCCTTTGAAGGGTACCCATCGTTTCGGTATCAAGGGCAAGTTGGCTCCTCGTTACATTGGTCCTTTTCGCATTCTCGCTAAACGAGGAGAGGTTTCCTACCAGTTGGAACTACCCCCACATCTTTCTCGAGTTCATGATGTCTTCCACGTCTCTCAACTCAGGCGTTGCTTCTCAGATCCCATCTGCGGAGTGGACCACGAAATGCTTGATCTCCAAGATAACCTCACATATCGAGAGTACCCTGTTCGCATTCTTGATCAAGCAGAGCATGTCACTCGACGTCATAACATCAGGTTTCTCAAGGTTCAATGGTCTCATCATTCCGAGAGAGAAGCTACCTGGGAGCGTGAAGATCGTCTTCGACTTGAGTACCCCACTTTCTTTCCGCCGACCCCTGAATATCAGGACGAGATTCTTTCGATTGGGGGTGAGTTGTCACATCCCTAGTTCTGCTATGACCTAGGCTAGCCTTCATGTTTGCATCATGTTTAAATTTCATTTAAATTTGAAATGGGGATTTGTGAAATCCTCAGAATCATTCTAGAAATTACCCAAATAAAAAAGTTGCTCCAAAAGGGTCCAAGAAAATGCTCATGTTGCTCTCTGAAAATCTTGGCCAGACATAAAAATCAAACCAACATTTTCACGAGCTCATAAGTATTTATTTTGGGCATTTCGAATTAATGCAGTAATTATTTGCTTTGGATATATATTTATATATACATATATATATATATATAATATTGTCCAAAGATTATGCCAGTAGTTGAGGAGCTCTGGAATAATATCACTAGCCCCTGCAAAAATTGGCATAAGAAAATAAAATGGTTTAGTATTTTTATTAAACCAAACAAATGTCAGAAAAATAGAAAAAGAAACAATAGGGAAAAACCTCACCTGGCTTGCCTGGCCCAGGAGAGAAGCCGGCCCAGCTGGCTGGCCAGCCCAACCCACCTCCTCCCCTTGTCTTCTTCCATCTCGCGCCAGAAGGATTGGGCGCGTGCGGCCACCTCCTCCCTCCCAGCCTGCCTGGCTACTCCCAGACGCGGCCGGACGACGCCACATACCCCCTGCACCGCTCCCCTCTCCACCTGGACCCTTTCCCCCCCTCTGTTCTCTCCTTCACCCCCCTGACGCCATGGCCGCCACGTGCTTGAGCTCCCTGCCACCATAGCCGCGCCCACCGTGCTCCCCTCACCGCCACTCTGAGTCCGCAAGAACCGCCGATGATCGCTGCTTCGCCCCACCCTGGCCCCAAGTGCTAGGATGACCTGCATCACGGGCTACTCCACCTTCTCCCTCCTCGGTCACCGAAGACCGCGTCCGTCGATTCGCCGCCGTCTCTGCATCCCCGAGCTCGCCGACTTGCTCGTCCGACTCGCCGTGAGCCACTGACCCGAACCCCCCTCCTTTGCGCCTCGTTTGCACGCTGTAGCCATCGCTCCGCCGGAGACCGAACTGCGCTGCCGCCCGAGCTTCTCGCCACTGTGGCCACAGTCGTCGTAGCTCCTAACCGAGCATGCCGACGTGCTCACCGTGCCGCGTAGGTGCCGTAGGAGCTAAGCACGCCACTCCACAGCCACCGCAGCCCTGTTCCCGTGTGCGCCCGAACACCGGCCGTCATGCTTGTCATCGTCGGCTACGATTCCGGCCACCCCGGGCCCAAAGACCATCACCACTAGATACGGAAAAGTGTCCGCATCACGTAGATGCCCTCCGCCGGCCATTTGGTCGCCGGAGAAGGAATCCCGCACCTCGCTGCCATGTCTGGCCTCGCCGGCATCGAGTCGCCGGTGGATTAGCCCCGGTTGACCAGGGATTTGACCCCCCTGGGTCCCTGACATACGGGCCCTGCGTGGCTAACTAAGTTAGTTAGTGATAATCCTATTTAGGTTAGTTAGGTTAGCCGCTGACGCGTGGGCCCAACCCCATTAACTAAACTAGTTTAGGTTTAATTTAATTTAGGATTAACAACAGACACTGACGTGTGGACCCCACACGTCAGGTTTGACCTGGTCAGCCGCCTTTGACCTGCTGACGCAATGTTGCTGTCATGCTGACACAATATATCATTTTTCTGGTTTAAAAATAAATCAGGAAATCCCAGAAAATGGTATAAACTTCAAAAATTCATAGAAATTCAACCGTAGCTCAGATTGAAATAATTTATATATGAAAAATTATCAGAAAAAATCAATCTATCCATCTGTACCATTTTCATGCATGACAAACAAACCTATGCATGTTGTATATATGAAAACACACTTATGGCATTTATAAAGACTTAACTTGGAGTTGCATTTGAATTCTTGATTCAAATGGACTTCATCCAAATAGAAGGCTAGTTGCATTAGCTCAACAGCATCACACACTCATGCCATATTCATGCATCATATTGTTGCATATGCTTGTGTTTGATTGTCGACACCATTCCTTCTCGATAGGTCCTGATCCGGAGAGTGCTCCAGAGTACCTGTCAGAGGAGCAGTGCCCCCCTGTTGATCTACCAGGCAAGCAAACCCCCCTTGTTCATTCCGATACAATCCTACTCTCTCGCTCCTACTCTCATTTATTGCATTAGGACAACAATGATTCAGCTGCTACTTTATGCTGTGGTAGTTGAACCCATTCCTCTACATGACCTGTCATTGCCACAGTAAATAGTTAAAACCCACTAGCATGTGTAGGAGTTGATTGAGCCATGTTGTGTTCCTACCATGCCATGCCTGCTATTGCTTAGAGTTGTGTCAGGTCTGATTCATCGGGAATGAATTGGAGTGTTATCCTATGTTCTGATGCTCAGTGTTAAGTGTGTGAACACGATTTGGCAAAGGTAGAGGTGAGAGGCCATGTAGGAGTACATGGTGGGTTGTCTCACTGGAACCGTCCTTAAGCACCAAGTTCCGTGTATGTTGTCCAATGACTAGCTACTACCACACATTGGAATGCTTAAGTGCCCCTCTCGACTATTGACCAACTTGATTTCTGTCTAGGAGTTGCAAATAGTTTCTGGTGTTTGTAGGTAGTGCTATTTTTCTACCGAGTGGCACCCGACAGGGTGGACCTGGGACAGACTAGGCACACGTGGCCCGGTGTACCGAGTGGCACCCGGATGGTGGGCTCAGGAACCCTGTACACATCATTTGGGGCCGTGAGCAAAACCCCGTCCGGATCTCCTTGCGGATGGAACCCGAATAGGCAATAAACCTAGACTAGAGTCTTGTGTGGTTAGTTAGGTCATGGCTGACACCCTCGCGAGGCTTCCGCTTGAAGGTTTCCGAGGTACATGACGTGTACATGGTGATAAGTGGTGAGAGCGTGTGTGAAGAAGTACACCCCTGCAGGGTTATCATGATCTATTCGAATATCCGTGTCCTCGGTTATGGACTTCTTGGATGCTTACGTGGTACATAGACAACTTAAAGTGGATACTCTAAAATGCTCAAGACAAGTGTGAGTGCTATGGATGGCCTTCTCGTAGAGAGTGGGGATGAATCCATAGTAGTGTATTGATGTGGTGTTTGGTGGACTCGTGTGCGCTGCCTCACCTCAAAGAAGTTTCTCGTTGTTGTAGAATAGGATAGCCACTGAGTCAGAGCTGGCTTGCTGCAACTAAACCCCACATTACCTTCTTGATACAAATGCATGTATGATAGGATCTGATGTAAGTCTTCCTGAGTACCTTTGTACTCATGTTTGCTTTATTTATGTTTTGCAGGTGAGACATCTGTCTCACTAGTAGTACTGCTTGGACTTCGACGAGTAGCTTGTTACCTCAGCTACGATCTTGTACCCTTGGGAGGGACTTGTAGATAGTCAGGCTTCTCGGCCTTTTTCTTTTGTAGTTGTCTGTACTCAGACATGTAATGCTTCTGTTGCTTGTATGCTCTGAATGATGGGTCATGAGACCTTTGTTTGTATTAATGCTATGTGGCTCTTCTGGGCCTTTATCTATATGGGTTTGCGTTATGTTGTGATGCCATGTTGTACAGCACATACTTGCATGTTATGCGTACGTGTAACGTGTATTGCTATGTGTGGGATCCGATAACCTAGTTGTCTATCCTTGGTAGCCACTCTTATGGGGAAATGTAGTCTAGTGCTTCTACCGAGCCATGGTAGTCCGCTACAGCCTGGTTTACCCAGAGTCCTGCTAGCCTAGCACTACTACTCCGGAACACTTAGACTGGCCAACATATGATTCACTTCGTTCCTGTGTCTGTCCCTTCGGGGAAATGTCACGCGGTGACATCCGGAGTCCTTCCTAGCCTGCTACAGCTCGGATCACCAGAGTCCTGTTAGCCCAGTGCTACAGCCTGAATTCGCACACTGCTGACCGACATGCTCGATGTTGATTCATGTATGCCTGTCCCTGTAAGTTAGTGCCACTTTGGGTTCACGACTAGTCATGTCGGCCCGGGTTCTCTGTCATATGGATGCTAGCGACACTATCATATACATGAGCCAAAAGGTGTAAACAGTCTCGGGCCATGGTAAGGCGACACCCGTGGGAATACCGTGCGTGAGGCCGCAAAGTGATATGAGGTGTTACATGCTAGATCGGTGTGACTTAGAATCGGGGTCCCGACAAAGGTGAACCCCATAATTTCACCTATAAATTGTTGTTTAATCAAGACTCTGTTGTTCACACATATTTGCCTGCGCCTGCTCTCTTTGATTATCACATCAACGGAAAATACTTTGTTCTTGAGAGTGAGGCCCGAGCTCATAACGCGGAAGTTGTGGCCACACGGCAGGCTGAGTCATCCGCACCGAGAGCCTCCGTGAGCTACCACCCCGACTATTATCCATGCTACAGACTGATTACCAAGCTAGGCCAAAAGCCTAAGCTTGGGGGAGTACATATTTCCCCCGACCTTACATTCATGTTCACACATTTCATTTGTCGGTGTCCACACTTTTTCATTGTATTATCCATGTTAGTTTTATTTTCTCTCTTTCTTCTTGTGTGACTGAAAAACTTCGAGAAAATCCTAAAATATTTCCTTCTTCTTTTTTATTATTCTTTCTAGAGTAGTTAGTTGTAGCACTAAAAATGAAACCCAAAAAGATTTCCTTGTTCTTCTTTTGCTTGTTGGGAGCTTTCCAGTGTAAATAGTTTTTCTCGTTTTTGTTTTTTCCTTTTGTTTGCTTATTCAAGAAAACCAAAAACTCCAAAAATATTTTATTGTGTTTCTTTGAATTTCTTTTCTTTTTATTGAGTTATACCAAGGAGAAGACCACGATGAAAAGGATGAGTGGCTCTCATATGCGTTATTGTTTATCTAACAAAGAGCCCATTTTACCTTGTCTTCTCCAGTTGAATAAAATGTTTGCAGATTCCAGCTTAGTCCATGACACTATTGTACAATTATTATTTTCATATCATTCAGTCATGCAAGTGAAAGGCAATAATGACGATATTCTATGAACTGGTCGTGGCAGAGAGAAACGGGCATGAACTTGACTTGTTCTATTTTTGTAAATATGTTTAACCTAGTATCCATGCTTCAACCCATTATGGTTAAACATGTTTTCAATGACAATTAGAGATTATACTCATGCCATGCATAAGTAGATAGGAGTGGATAATGTTTTATCTTGGATGTCAACATTGCGTTAAAATGATTGTGATGTAGTGTGATGATATGGTATCCTCCTTTGAATGTTCGAGTGGCTTGACTTGGCACATGTTCATGCATGTAGCTGAATCAAAACCAACATGGCCTCTATGATATTTATGTTCATGGTGTTCATATCCTACTCATGCTAGTGTCCAATGTTACTTATGCAAAATGCATGCTCATGACCGTTGTTGCTCTCTAGCTGGCCTCTTCTCAACCTATTTGATAGCCTTCGCCTGTACTAAGTGGGAACTCTGCTTGTACATCCAAAACCTTGAACCCAAGTTATTCCAGATGACTCCACCATATCTACCTATATGGGGTATTACCGTGCCGTCCTAAGTAATTTTGCATGTGCCATCTCTAAAAACATCAAATAAATATCCTTTTTGTGTGCCTGGATCATTCATGGAGCGACAGGAGATAGTTGGTATCTTCCATGCTAAGCAGGTTATTCTCAGGTTGAGTATTTATTCACTCGCCATTGCACGAGAAAAGGGCGGTAATAGGGATTCCTAGTCCCAAACTACAGACAGAAAAAGCTTACAAATAATCAAACAAAAACTCCAACGGAGTCATAAACTGTATTGTATCGCTTGGGAACTGCCACTAGCGTGCTTAGTATGGAAGATATTGATAACTGATGGTCGTGAAGTAAACAAGAAGGATGCATGTCTCAAAATATCATTTACCTCTGTTTTAAAATTTTGAGCTCTGGCACCTCTGCAGATCACTGCTTCCCTTTGTGAAGGGACTATCTATTTACTTTTATGTTGTGTCATCACCTTCTAAAATAAGCGCCAGAATATGAGAGCACTACTGTCATGCTGATGCATTGTGTGTAGCTAATGTTGGGTGCATCATGACTGGATCTTTTCTACCATGAATTACAATGTTTATTTGCTGCTTGGACTTTGGAGGTGCTCTGCATTTATGTTTTGCGGTCTCACAAAGGGCTAGCGGAATACCACAATTGTCATATTATATCATGGTTTTTTCATAATGTGTTGTTGTTTGAGATATCTTATTATTGCTCGCTAGCCGATTATATCATTGATATGAGTTAATATAATTTTTAAGAGTAATTGTCGGCATGGTTAGTTATAATGTTGGCTGAAAACCTGGGTGTTGTTTAAGCTTATTTATGCAAACAAGGGCAAAAGAGTTCGTAAAAGTTTTTCTTTTTCACTTCCAGTTTGTCAACTGAATTGCTTGAGGACAAGAAAATCTTTAAGCTTGGGGGAGTTGATATGTCTCCATCGTATCTACTTTTTCTAACATTTTTCCTCTTGTTTTGCACTCTAATTTGCATGATTTGAATGAAACTAACCCCGGACTGAGGTTGTTTTCAGCAAAACTACCATGGAGTTATTTTTGTGCAGAAATGAAAGTTTTTAGAATGGAACGAAACTTTGTGAGGATTTTTATATCAATAAAGAGAATTTCTGGAGCCAAGAACCCACATATGGGGGCCCCTGTGTGGGAACAACCCACCAGGGCGCCCCCCCATTGAAACGCACCCAGGTGGGTTGTCCCCACCTGGTGGCCCGGAAGACCCTGAAACTGACGCTATAAAATCCTAGTTTTCTAGAAAAAATCAGAGAGACCGAATTATCACGTTCCACAAGATGGAGCCGCCATCACATCCTGTTCTTCATCGGGAGACCAGATTATGAGTCTGTTTGGGGCTCCGGAGAGGGGGATCTTTGATCTTCGTCATCACCAATTCCATGATGCTCCCCACCGGGAGTGAGTAATTCCTTCGTAGGCTCATTTGTCGGTGAGGAGTTGGATGAGATTCATCATGTAATCTAGTTTTGTTAGGGCTTGATCCCTAGTATCCACTATTTTCTGAGATTGATGTTGCTATGACTTTGCCATGCTTAATGCGTGTCACTTTCTGCCCGGGTGGCATGATTTCAGATCAGAACCGTTTGTGTTATCACCATTATATCTATGTTCTAGATCTGATCTTGCAAGTTATAGTCACCTACTACGTTTTATGATTCGGCAACCCTGGAGCGCCAATAGTCGGGACCACTCCCAGTGATAACCATAGTTTTAGGAGTTCATTTATTCAGCGTGTGTTAATGCTTTGTTCTGGTTCTCTATTAAAAGAAGGCCTTAATATCCCTTAGTTTCCAATTGGACCCCACTGCCACGGGAGGGTAGGACAAAAGATGTCATGCAAGTTCTTTCCATCAGCATGTATGACTATTTACAGAATACATGCCTATATTATATTTATGAACTAGAGCTAGTGCCTTATCGCCCTAGGTTATTATTGTCCATTATGAATATCATCCAACAAATCACCGATCCAATGCCTACGAATTTTTATTATATTATTCTTGCTAAGTTACTATTGCAATCATTGTTACTGTTACTATTGCTGCTACTACTACTACTATCAAAACAATCATACTACTATGCTACTGATCACTTTGCTGCAGATAATTAATCTCCAAGTGTGGTTGAATTGATAACTCTGCTGCTAATACTTACAAATATTCTTTGGCTCCCCTTGTGTCAAATCTGTAAATTTGGGTTGAATACTGTACCCTTGAAAACTGTTATGATCCCCTATACTTGTGGGTTGTCAGTGTCCCACTTCTACTATTCCCCATAGATCCAAGGTCCACAGTTCGGGACCCCCTACCCGAGATCCGCCGGTTTTGACACCGACATTGGTGCTTTCATTGAGATTTCCGCTTGCGTTGATTTTTCCTTGAAGAGGAAAGGGTGATGCAACAAAGTAGATATAAGTATTTCCCTCACTTAAGAACCAAGGTATCAATCCAGTTGGAGGCACAAGCAAGTCCCATATATGCACCTACACATACTAACAAACACTTGCACACAACGCAGAAAAGGGGTTGCCAATCTCTTCACGGTCAAGGACAAGAGTGAAATCTAATAGAGATAGGTATAAATGAGAAATAAAAGAGCAAACCAAAATAAATATAAGTAAATGGCAGCAAGCTATTTATGGGTTTTTTGTTTATAGATCTGAAAATATATGATGGAAAATAGACCCAGGGGCCATAGGTTTCACTTGAGGCTTCTCTCTTGATAGAAAACATACGATTGGTAAATAAATTACTATTAAGCAATGGATAGAAAAGTGCATAGTTATGAAGATATCAAGGGCAATGATCACGAATATAGGCATCACGTCCATGACAAGTGGACCGAAACAATTTTGCATCTACGACTATTACTCCACACATCGACCGACTCCTGCCTGCATCTAGAGTGTTAAGTTCATAAGAACAGAGCAAAACTTGAAGTAAGATGACATGATGTAGAGGGATAAACTCAAGCAATATGATATAAACCCCATCTTTTTATCCTCGATGGCAACAATGCAATACGTGCCTCCCTACCCCTTCTATCACTCGGTGAGGACACCGCAAGATTGAACCCAAAACTAAGCACCTCTCCCATTGCAAGAAAAACCAATCTAGTTGGCCAAACCAAACCGATAGTTCGAAGAGAAATACAAAGATATCTTAATCATGCAAAAAAGTGTTTAGAGAAGACTCAAATATGATTCATAGATAATCTGATCATAAATCCACAATTCATTGGATCTCAATAAACACACCACAAAAGAATATTACATCGGATAGAAATCCAAGAACATCGAGGAGAACATTGTATTGAAGATCAAAGATAGAGAAGAAGCCATCTAGCTACTAGCTATGGACCCTTTGGTCTATGGTAAACTACTCACGCTCAATCGGAAGGGCGGCAAGGTTGATGTAGAGGCCCTCCATGATCGAATCCCCCTCCGGCAGGGTGCCGTAAAAGGCCCCTAGGTGGGATATCATGGGAATAGAGGCTTGTGGCGGTGGAAAAGTATTTTTGTGGATTATTATGATGTTGGGGGAATATTTGAGAATATGTAGCACTAGAATTAGGGTTGGAGGACTCCCGAGGGGCCCACAAGCCAAGGGCGCGCCCCCCTGGGGCGTGCCCTCGAGGCTTATGGCCTCCTCGGTACTCTTCTGGCCCTCTCTCCAAGTCACGTAGGTGTCTTCTGGTCCAAGAAAAATCATCGTCAAGTTTTATTCCTTTTGGAACCCGTTTGATATTTGTCGGATCCGGGGTTCCGGCAAACCCTTGAGGTTTGATCTCTGGGGTGCGCACGAAGATCTCTCTCTTCCTAGCTTACTCTCACAACAATCTCAAGGACTAGCTCACCGAACCCAAGGAACAAGAGACACGAGGGTTTATACTGGTTCGGGCCACCGTTGTGGTGTAATACCCCCACTCCAGTGTGGTGTGGTGGATTGCCTCGTGGGCAGAGGATGAGTTAGTACAGTGGATGAATAACCTCCTGAGGAGAGGTGTTCTTGATCTCGATGAGCTGGTGTGTTTGAGGATGGCTTGGATGATCTGTCCCTCGCTATGGTGGTGGGTAGCCCTATTTATTGAGGCCCTGGTCCTCTTCCCAAATGTTAGGAGGGAAGGGATCCCACAACGGCCCATTTTGAAGGGAGACAACTAGTACAAGTTATCCTGGTAGTCTTCGCCTGCTAAAGGCTCTGGTGGTGCTGTAGCCGTGGGCTCCGCGGTGACCTCTGTCCCGCCGTCCTGCTAGTCTTGGTCTTGTTGCACTGATATGGAAACCTTTGCCTGATGCCTCGAGACTCCTCGCATGTGCTTGCTTCTTTAGCACCAAAGAGGAAACTGGCACTCTGTGCCTACTTGCGCCCGCCTGGCTTCGGTCGTCACAGCTCACATCACGCGAACCTCGAGGAGGTCCTGTGTCGTCCGCCTCACCTTGATATCGCTGCTCCTCGGGAGCTAGCCTAGTGAGGCTACCCCGAGGAGGTCCTGTGTCATCCGCCTCGCGAGGCTTGGCCTCTCGCGAGGGTCTTGAGTGGTTCCTCATGAAGATGGGTCGTACCAGGCCGCCAGTAGAGCTACACCGTGGGTCGCAGGCAGGCACGTCTGGGTACCCCCGTTCCCAGGACGCCGACAGTAGCCCCCGGGCCCAAGGAACACTCGGACTTGGCTTCGAGGCGAAGCCTAATGGCAAGTGCGGAGCGCCGCGGGCCCCAACCGCCTGCGGCCTTGATTGGCGTGTGGCGATTGATAGGACATGGGTGTCTCCGCTTCCCCATGCCGCCTCGACAACCGCCAAACTTGACGAGACCCTGTTGCATGTAGAAGAAATCCTTCGTTACCTTAGATCATGGGGGCCGGCGGTTGGCCTCCCTCTGGCTATAAATGAGGAGAGGGGCGGAGCCCACATCGCTCATCTCCTTCACCACCTCGCCTGCTTCTTCCTCCTCTTTGATCCATCGCCCTGCAGCGACACTCATGGCACCGACAAAGAGGTTCTTGGCTGCAGAGAAGGGGAAGACTCGTGAGGACGGGCCCGGCTCGTCACCGCCTAAGAGGGGGCGCGGTCGCCCCTGCAAGCACGCTGCAACCTTAGCTGCAGTCCCTCATGGGCGCGGGCGAACATCCTCGGGGTCCGGTGCCATCCCTGGCGGTCAGGGCAACACCTCTTCACGCGTTGGGAGTCGCCCGAGACGTGCCAGTCCCGCCCACAAAGGGAGGCACACTATGGCCTCTCGACCTTCCCGGTCGCGCTTCCACTCGTCAGAGGCGTTGCCAAAGTTCTTTGTGTGGTCGGAGAACCCGGCCGACACCTGGCTTCTCCTTCCGCACCCCTTTTCCGGCGAGCTGCTGGCCATGGTTCCTAGCGGCCTCTGGCTGCAGGCCGACGGCTGCTGCAGCAAGGCCTCGTGGGTCGCAGTGGAGGTCTTCGTCATGGGGAACGTACCCCTGGCCCGCGGCTGGCAGACGTTTGCCCGTGCGCGCGGTCTGAGCAGGTGGTGCACCCTCGACTTCAAGTACGACGATGTCGCGACCCTCTTCGTGAGGGTGTTCGAGGAAGATGGTCGCCGCACCGAGTGCTGCCCTGAAGACAGCGATGTTGATGAAGTGCTCAGCCTTGGCGACGGCCGTGACGAGGACGAGGGTGACTTCACCGTCAGCGATGGCCGCAGCTCGTCCAACAACGGCAGCTCCTCCTCTGGCGAAAGCTCAAGCAGCGGTGGCTAAGACCAGCCGCCACGTTGTCGGGCTCGCTTCGAGGACGGTGACAGGTCATCCCGTCACCGCACCCCAGTGAAGTGCGAGGAGGGCTCCGGCTGAGTCCGGGGGTGCTGGGGGCCGGTCCTCGTGAGCAGCCGCATCGTAGGAGCCGCTTTTGCCTGTCCTTTCCTTTCCTCCTGTATTACAAGAAACAAGTATGGGGCCCTGCGAGGTTGTGTAATGAACCGTAGTGCTTATGCTGCTTTGTGCTATGTTTATTGTTTCTGGGTTGTCTTGTGGAATCTGTGCTTTATGCAATGCAGAGGAATCACTTTGCTTGATAAATCCGGGGTAGCTTCCACCTTATGAGGGCACGCGCCTCCTGGCATCTAGCGGGACTTCCCTGCTGCCGACTCAGGCAACATCGCGAAGCTGTGAAAATTCGTTAGGAAATCCTTATCCCTCCTTGCGCGAGGCCTCAGGCATGGGCGGGTCATGGCCTAGCGCACCACGTCACGGTACCCGTGGGGCACAGACTTAAAAAAGGGGGTGCGCCAATCACAAGCTCAAATGAGGGCGCCTCGCGGAGATGAGGGGAGCACGGACGCACGCACACCTGTCCAGCCCCCACCCACAAGGCGCGCGAGGGAGAGTGTCGGGCAACTGCCGCCCTACCTGGCCCAAAACAAAGAACCGAGGAAGGAATCATAGAGAATAGGGGATTCAACCAAGCCATCGAGAAACGCCAGAACTTCAAATTTCATTAAAAGGGGTGCAAGCCAACTACAGAAAGCAAATGAACAGCCGCGTCCGGCACCTAGTCTAGTTTTCTCACCAGCGCGGAGCTAAAAGCTGCCACTAGGACGTGGGAGGGAGCCCCCGAGGCACGGGGGAGGCACTCTGGAGACTCTGGGGCATGTACAGCCCCACTCATTATTATGTGAGAGTGTCATGAGCGGAGTCCTTCACATGCAGTGGGCCTTGCTTCATGGGTAGAACTTCCGGACGTGTTGGATGTTCCAGGCGTTCTGGATGGGGATCCCGTCCTGCGTCTCCAGGCGCGCAACGACAGGCCTGGACACACGGGCAATCATAAACGGGTCCTCCCACATGGGTGAGAGCTTATGCAGCCCTTCCCTGGAGAGCACCCTCCTCAGGATGAGATCACCCACCTCGAGTGTCCTGGAGCGGACGTTGCGGCAGTGGTACCGTCGCAGCGCCTGCTGGTATCTCACCGCCCGGAGCGAGGCTTGACGGCGGCGCTCCTCCCCCAGCACGAGGTCCATCCCCCACATGGTGTCTTGACACGCCTCGTCAAACGCCAAGACCCGCGCGGAGCGATGCTTGACCTCATGAGGGAGAACTGCTTCAGCTCCGTAGACGAGGAAGAATGGGGTCTCGCCTATTGGCTTTGTTGTGGTGGTGTGGATGGACCACAACACGGACTGGAGCTCGTCATGCCAGCCCCTACCGCAGGCCTTGAACCTCTTCTTGAAGGTCCTGGTCTCGAGGCCTCTCAGGACCTCTGCGTTGACGCGCTCGGCTTGGCCATTGCTCCTGGGGTGTGCCACTGAGGCGTAGCATATCTGCATTCCAAGGTTAGCACAATATGTCTTGAAGAGATTGCTGGTGAACTGCGAGCCATTGTCGTGGATGATGTGGTTAGGGACCCCAAACCGGCTCATGAGGCCCTTGATGAACTTAACTGCTGACCTGGCTGGGATGGTGCAGACGGCTTCCACTTCTGCCCACTTGGTGAACTTGTCGATGGCGACGCAGAGGTAGCGGTAGACCCCGGGCGCTCGAGGGAATGGACCCAGGATATCCAGCCCCTAGACCGCGAATGGCCTTGAGAGTGGGATAGTCTAGTGGCCCTGGGCCGGCTGGTGGATTTTCTTGGCATGGAACTGGCTGGCCTCGCAGGACCTTACCAGCTCGGTTGCGTCGTTGAGTGCCGTGGGCCGGTAGAACCCGCTGCGGAACGCCTTGCCAACCAGGGTGCACGATGTAGAGTGATGCCCGCAGTCCCCACCGTGAATGTTAGCTAGTAGCTCGCTCTCCTGCTTCCTGGAGATGCATCACAAAGAAACATCATTTGGTCATTTTCTGTATAGCTCACCGTCTAGGATGCAATATGCCTCAGCCTGCCGGGCCAGGCGCTCCATGTCCTCCTCTTTCTCTGGCAGCGTTCCTTGCACCAGGTATGCCCTGAACTCCTCGGTCCATCACCCCTCCTGAGGCTCGAGTGCTAGGAGCAGGCGTGCTCCTAAGGTCGGGCCACAGGTGGGGGCACTCGAGGCTGTGGCTGGGGGAGTTCCTCTCGAGGCGGTTTAGGCTCGGCAGCCAAGGGGGATGCCGAGGGCTTGAAAAGTCACTATTCAAAGACACCAGGCTCTTGGGGCTGGTGCCTTGATGCTCTGTTGGTGATCTCATCAGCTTCCTTGTTTGTGTCGTGTGGCACATGTTGCAGTTCTAGGCCCAAGAATTTATTCTCCATCTTGCGCACCTCCATGAGGTACGCCACCATGTGCTTGTCCCATGGCTCATACACCTTGTTGGAGAAGTTGACGAGCAGCTGGGAGACGCCCTTGATGGTGAGTGTCGGCATCCTGGGAACGGGGGTCCCCAGTCTTGCCTGCCCACGGCCTACGGCGTGGCTCCACCAGCGCCCTTATACGACCCATCTTCACCAGCAAACACTCAAGACCCTCGCGAGGGGCCAAGCCTTCCAAGCCGCAGCAGTCGAAGACCCTGACAGCGAGGGTGTGCAGTGCCCTCCTAAGGCCAACCCCAAGAAGAAGAAGCAGCTACTCCACACAGGGCCTCAGGGGAGCGGCGCCTCTAGCGGTGCCACCTCAGGATCGACGCCCGCACCTGGGGCGCCTCCCTCCCTCGCATAGGAAGGCGTGCCCGGCGCACACCTCTGGTAGGGCTCGGGGTCTCTCTTCTGGAGGGCCTCAGACCTAACCAACATCATGAGGGAGGCGCTCGGGCACCATATGGAGGCGTGCTTCACGGCACGTCTCCCTTAGGAGGGCACTGGGCAAGGAGCGCCTGGCGCTCGGGAGTTCATCGTCAAGACCACCCAAGAGCTTCAGGAAGCAAGGGAGATACGGGGAGATCGCCGCCCACCTGGTGTATCTCCCCACCCGGGCGAGGGTGGTGATCTGCGCGTCGGCATCGACATCCAAGGGCTCAATAGGGCCGCATCTTAGGAGCACTTTTGGCCTTCGCATGCTGGCCGGTGTGAGGGTCCACCTCACAGCTACGTTCACATGCCGTTTGGCCTACCGAGGGAGGCAGCTACCTTCGAGCGCAATCTATGGAGCATCCTGGTGAACCAGGAGGCCAGGCATCACGTGGTCCTGGTGGAGATGGAGGCGGTCTTCAGGAGGCCACCTGAGCCCCCAAAGCCTCCCGAGGCTCAGGGTCTCGACGTCTCAAGAGGTGCGACATCTTCAGCGCGCGCCTTCAACTACCCCGACGCTCCTTCAACAACAAAACCAGGTGACATCTTCCAAGTTCATTCAGCTGGGAGTGCCCCTCAGGCTGCATTATTCCCAGGTCACATGGTCCTGTCCCTGCGGCGTGTATCTTCTTGCATCTTTAGCTTACCCTGCTGGGGGCGCCCCTCGGGCTGCATCATCCCCAGGCCTCTTGGGTCCGACCCAGTGGCATGTATCGTTCTTGCATTTACCTAAGCTAGTTTGCATTCACGCTGGCACGACGCTTGTGCTCGGGTTCATCCCTGCAACGCTGACAAATCTGAGCGGTTGAGGTCTGGCTCGTGGCACGCCCATGCATGTGACCTCAACAGACCCTTAGTGCCTTCACGTTCTTGCGGAGCAACTAGTGGCAGACCGGCAATCCAAGTGGAAATTGGTGTCCCTCCTCACGCTAACTTGCAGGAACCTCCTATGGACAACAGCGGGCGGTACTGCGGGCTCCCTGTTCTCCCATGCAATTCGTTTGCGCGTTAAAAGGGGGGCTCCTGAGCATCACGACTCAGGAGCTCTTACTGTCTCTCCAGCCCTCACCCCCTGGCCTTGACCACGGCACCATGACCTGGCATACCAGCAGCGGCTGAGCTTGCTCGAGGGCTGGGACCTGAGGATGTAGAGCACATAGAAGAGCGTGGAGAAGAGGTGGAGGCTTGCACGGGCCTAAACTAGCAACACTACGGCCGTCGTCACACGGGTCTGGCATAGCACGAGGAAACAACTCCAGACTACCAAGATAAGTTTCGCACCCGGGTTGGCCGATCACTATGACATAGGATTCTCACCTCTCGCTTCCCTACTGCGGCAATGTTGCCTCCCTTTCCCACCTTTAGGTAACTGCTTGCACGCTAAAGGGGACCTCTTGAGCATCGCGCCTTAGGAGCTCTTACTGGACCTCGGGCCGCTCACCTCCTGGCCTTGACAATCGCATTGCGACCTGGCATACCAGCGACGGCTGCAGCTTGCCAGGGGACCGTGACCTGTCGGCGTAGAGCACCAAGCTGCCACGGGGTTGGAAAGGGGAGACCAAGCCGAAACAGGACATGCATTTGCAAATTTTCATAATAAGGATAATATCAACAAAATACATTACAAACCCTTTACACGCCCCCAGGGGGTCCATCTTGATTCCTCGCAAGGAATAAAGGAAGGGTGTTTTTAGGGGCCCTATCTACACGTGCCAAACGCCGCCGACCCCATCATCAAGAGTGGGCCATGGGAGGCCGGCGCCAACCCCATCCAGATCAGCGGCAGCAGCTGCCGGGCGCTGCGGTCTTGCTCCGGGTGCGGCGAGAGCTCCACGGCACATAGCTGTCGTCGCTCGTCTCTGGAGTCTCGTCAGGCTCAGGAGAATCGCTGGACCACCAGGAGTCATCGCTGCTGCTGGAGGAGTTGTGGGCGAAGCCAGCGGCAGGCTCGTCGTTGGCCGCTGCATCGTCCTGATGACCCCCCTTCAGGGCAGCACTCCAAGCGGCGGCTTCATTCGTCGAAGACCTTGAAGAACATCGTGGAGGCCCCATCGTACTCAAATAGGATGGCGAGGGCGCCTTCCGCACGGCAGACTCGAGCGACCTCACCGCAGCCATGGGTCATGAAGATCTTCCCTGGGGAGACGACTTCGACCTCTGCTCCAGTCGCCGGGGCATCATAGTCGTCGTGCTACAACCAAATCTCGAGGGGGCCCCTCGGCGGCGAAGAACTGCGGGAAGCGAATTCAAGTGCGCGGAGGCATCGCCACCCACATCACAAGTTCGCCCGAGGTGTCCGCGGCCAGGGCTCCTAGGGTGACGGCGTGCGCCACCACGGCGCGCCGACCATCGCGACGACGCCATTCGTCACCTCTTCCTTCGGAGGCCTCGGCTCCGGAATACAGAGACAGCGGATACTCGGGAGGCGGTCGCTCGCACCAAGGCCTCGACACCTCCGGCCTCACGACTATATCGCGACGGTGGGCCAGCCTCTTCTTCAGCGGGAGTGGCTCGGGCTCATCGAGGGGGGGGGGGTTCCCTTCTATACGGCTGAGAACCTCCGTATCGGCACCATGGTTGATGCTTCTAGCGATGAAGCAAGGAAGAAGAAGGAGCAGGAGGAGCGAAGGAAGAGATGGGTGATGGGGGCTCTGCTCCCCCTTCCCATTTATAGCCATGAGGAGGCCAACCACCGGCCACCATGATCTAAGGTAATAATGACCCTTTTCGGCATGCACCAAGGACTCGTCAAGTCGGGCAGCTGCCGAGGCGGCGTGGGGAAACAGAGTGTCACATCCCTAGCTTCAGGCATTGCTCTAGGTTAGCTTCATGTGTGCATCATGTCTATATTTTTGAAACTTGAATTGAGGAAATTTGGAAGCCTCAAAACCCTAAATAAAAGAAGGGCAGAAACCCTAAAAATCTCATTCATTGTTCCAAAATGCTCTTCTTAAATGTTTGATAATTTTTGGTAAGGGTTCTGGTCCCAACCAAAATATTGAACATTTTTAAGGATTTATTTTTGGGACTTTGAATTTAATTCATTAGCTATTTGAATTTGAATTATATTCATATAATTAGAATATAATTTCAAATATCCCTGAATTATTTTATGAGCTTTTGGAAAGGTCCATCTAGCAAAATAAAATATTCAGAGGAGCTTTGGCATTGTTTGAATTATTATTTTAATTCAAAACAGTGGCAAAGGAATTAAATAAAAAGAAAACAGAACTGAAATAGAAATAAAAGACAGAGAAGGACTTACCTGGTGCCCACCCGTGCAGCCCACCAGCCGGCCCAGTTCCCCCCCAGCCGGCCCAGCCCATCTCCACTCCCTTCTCCTGTCGTCTTCGTCCTCGGACAGAAGGACGAGCGTGTGGCCGCGGCGCGCACGCACGCGCCCGAGCCACCTCCTGCTTGCCGCCCCGCCCCGGATCGGCTAAGGATGCCACGACACCCCCCTGGAACCCCCTCGTCCGCTCCCTTGCCTCCCTGCTCTCTCCCTCTCACTCCCCTGCTCTTTTTCCCCTCATGGCCGAAGCCGCCATGGCCACTCCGATGAGCTACACCACGACCACATCCACCCCCCTCCCCTCGCTCCCTCTCCGCATGCCTGAGCTCCGCCCTGACCCCGTGGAGCTACCCACCGACGCACGCGATCAGAGGAGGCCGAAAACGGCCGGAGCGTCGTCGTCTTTATCTCTGGTGCCCGGAGATCGCCGCCGTCAATTCGCCAGCGCAGAAGCCTCCCCGAGCCCGCCGAGCTTCTCTTCCGACCCCATGTGAGCTCCTGCATCTTCCCTTATGCTCGCCCCCCTCTGTTTCTCTCCGCTAGCTCGATTCCGCCGGAGCCGAGAGCTCATCGCCGCCGGCCATGATGCCTCCGTCGTTTTAGCCACCACAGCCCGTGCCTGAGTGTGTCAACGCGTTCGGTGCCCTCCCAGGAGCACGCAGATCCCACCAGCTCCTCCTCCCGAGCACCCTAACGCCGAGCCCAAACTAACCCGAGCTCCGGCCGCCGCTGCCGAGCTCGCCGCCGTCAGCCCCGGCCGCCCCGCGACCTTCCGCTGCCTCCGCTGGATGCGCAGGAGCACGGGCTCCCTCCTGGTGCCCTCAGGGTGCCCAACCGCAGCCTGTAGCGCCGTCCCGAGCAACTCCGGCGAGGTCTCGCCGTCGCCGTGGTCGCCGGCGTCACTAGCTGACGTGGAGCATTAGGTTAGGTGCTAATCACTCAGTTAATTAAACCCTTGTGCATGACATGTGGGACCGCTGTTGTTAAAACACGGGTTAAGTTAAATAACCCCCTGTTAGCTCTCTATCTCACTGACATGTGGGCCTCGATGTCAGTTTGACTTGCCGACGTGGCTTTTGACTGGCCCCACACGTCAGTGACTCATGCCAGCGGTGTGTCACTGACCAGTGGGCCCCACTGGTCAGGTTTGACCCGGACCAGCCCCTGTTGACTATGCTGAGGTTAGCATGACCTAGTGCTGACGCAATAATTCCTTTCTGGAATTTAAATAAATCTAAAATGATTTATTAATTTCAGAAAATAGCTAAAACTTCAATAAATCATAGAAAATTAACCGTAACTCCAAATGAAATAAATTATATATGAAAAATTATCAGAAAAATTCAAGGAATCCATCTGTACCATTTTCATGCATGTTAGAACAACTTATAGCTGCTGTTTAGTACAAATCAAATAAAGGGCATTTAAATATCCACATATGGAGTCTGAATTTGAATCTTGGATTCAAACCAACTTCATTTAATCTGGTGCTAGTTGCATTAGCCCAAAACACATTCATTTTGCCATGTCATGATCATGCATCATACTGTGCATTGCATTGATTGTGTTCCTTTCTGTGTTGCCGGTATTTGTCCCCTCTCGATAGATGTGATACCGATGACGTGATCGTTGACACTGATGAAGACTCAATGTTATCTTCAGAAGTGCCAGGCAAGCAAAACCCCCTTGTTCATTCCGATACAATCCTACTCTCTCGCTCCTGCTCTCTTTTACTGCATTAGGACAACAACGATTCATCTGTTACTTGCTGCGGTAGCTGAACCCCTTTATCCTTTGCATGACCTGTCATTCCACAGTAAATAGATGAAACCCACTAGTATGAGTAGGAGTTGTTTGAGCCCTGTTGTGCCTACTCATTCATGCTTGTTTGTCATGCCTGCTACTGCTTAGAGTTGAGTCAGGTCTGATTCATCGGGGATGAATCAGAGGCGTGTGAACATGTCCTACTATGTGTGAGCTAAGTGTGTGAACACGTTTTGGTAAAGGTAGCGGTGAGAGGCCATGTAGGAGTACATGGTGGGTTGTCTCATTGCAGCCGTCCTCAGGAACTGAGTTCTGTGTTTGTGATCCATGATTCAGCTACTACCACGCATTGGGCCCGAAACCAATGGACCCTCTCGGCTTCTTAATCACCCTTGTCCTCTGTCCAGGAGTTGCAAGTAGTTTCTGGTGTTTGTAGTATGCTGGAGGCCGTGGACAGCGCTGACCGTAGGGGTGGGCTGTGATGCGGTAGGCACGTGGCCGGGTAAACCGGGCACCCGTTTGGTGTCACGGAACCCTGTACACATCGTTTGGGGCTGTGAGCGAAACTCCGGCCGGATCTCCTCATGGATGGAACCCGAATAGGCGATAAACCTGGACTAGAGACTTGAGTGTTTAGGCAGGCCGTGGCCGACACCCACGTTGGGCTTCCGCTTGAAGGTTGCCGAGTACATGTCGTGTAAATGGCGGTAAGTGGTGAGAGCGTGTGTGAAGAAGTACACCCCTGCAGGGTTAATATGATCTATTCGAATAGCCGTGTCCGCGGAAAAGGACTTCTGGGTTGCTTATATCAGTTCATAGACAAGTGAAAGTGGATACTCTAAAATACGCAAGATAAGCGTGAGTGCTATGGATGGCGTTCTCGTAGGGAGACGGGAGCGGATCCATAGTGGTGTATTGATATGGTGAATATGTGGACTCGTGTGCGCCACCTCAAAAGAGTCGCTTGCAGTCGTAGTTTAGAATAGCCACCGAGTCAAAGCTGGCTTGCTGCAGTTAAACCCCACCACCCCTTTGTTGATAATGATGCATATGTAGATAGGTCTGATGTAAGTCTTGCTGGGTACATTTGTACTCACGTTTGCCTATTTTATGTTTTTGCAGAGAGACTTCAGTCTCACTAGTAGTTTCGCGTGGACTTCGACGTTTAGCTTGTTACCTCAGCTACGATCTTGTGCCTCGGCAGGATCTGGTAGATAGTCAGGCTTCTCAGCCTTTTTCATCTATAGATGTCTGTACTCAGACATGATAGCTTCCTCTTGTGTTTTGACTTGTATGCTCTGAGTGTTGGGTCATGAGACCCATGTTTGTAATATCTCGCTCCTCGGAGCCTATTGAATAAACTACTTGAGTCGTAGAGTCATTTTGTGATGCCATGTTGTATTTGCACATATCGAGCATATTGTGTGTATGTTATTGAAATGCTTGGTATGTGTGGGATCTGACCATCTAGTTGTTTATCTTTAGTAGCCTCTCTTACCGGGAAATGTCTCCTAGTGTTTCCACTGAGCCATGGTAGCTTGCTACTGCTCCGGAACACTTAGGCTGGCCGGCATGTGTCCTTCTTCGTTCCTGTGTCTGTCCCTTCGGGGAAATGTCACGCGATGAATACCGGAGTCCTGTTAGCCTGCTAAAGCCCGGTTCACCGGAGTCCTGCTAGCCCAGTGCTACAGCCTGGATTCACTCGCTGATGACCGACACGTTCGATGCTGGGTCATGGATGCCTGTCCCTGTAAGTTTGTGCCACTTTGGGTTTACGACTAGTCATGTCAGCCCGGGCTCTTTATCATATGGATGCTAGCGACACTATCATATACGTGAGCCAAAAGGCGCAAACGGTCCCGGGCAAAGGTAAGGCGACACCCGTGGGAACACCGTGCGTGAGGCCGCAAAGTGATATGAAGTGTTACCGGCTAGATCGATGTGACATCGAGTCGGGGTCCTGACACAGAGACACCCACGACCAATCAACCGACACATGTCAACCAAGGCCACAGGCTGTTAGGGCCCGCGGTGCTCTGCACTTGCCCCTTGGCTTCGCCCCAAAGCCAAGTCCGAGCGCGCCTTGGGCCCTGGGGCTACTATTAGCGTCATGGGAACGGGGGTCCCCAGCCTTGCCTGCCTGCGGACCATGGCGTGGCTCCACCAGCGGCCATGTACGGCCCATCTTCACCAGCAAACACTCAAGACCCTCGCGAGGTGGATGATGCAAGAGCTTGTTGGAAATGGCCTCACCAGGCTAGCTCGCGAGGGCGGAGAGATCAAGGCAAAGGACACCTCGCGAGGTTCCTGTGATGCAAGCCATGACGACCAAGGCCAGGCGGGTGCTAGTGCGCGCAGTGTCCTCGTTTCCCCTTTGGTGCTAAAGAGGCAAGCGCAGGAGCAGAGTCCCGAGGCGTCAAGCAAAGGTTTCCATATTAGTGCAATGAGACCAAGACCAGTAGGACGGCAGGACGGAGGTCACCATGGAGCCCAAGACGGTGTCACCACCAAAGCTTTTGGCAGGCGAAGACCATCTTTTGTCAGGATAGCTTGTACTAGTTGTCCCCCTTCAAACTGGCCGTTGTGGGATCCCTTCACGCCTAATATTTGGGAAGAGGACCCGTGCCCCTATATATAGGGCTAGCCACCACCATAGCCAGGGATGGGCTTATCAAGAGATGAAAGGATCCTCTACCGCATCAACTCACCAAGCACAAGAACACCTCTCCTCAGGAGGTTGTTCTTCCCCTTGTAACTGTTCATCCTCAGCCCAAGAGGCAATCGATGACACCGCACTAGAGTAGGGTATTACACCACATTGGTGGCCCGAACCAGTATAAATCTTGCATCCCTTTATTCTACGAGTTCAATGTGCTAAGCCTTGAGATTGCGGTGAGGGTGTGAGTTAGAGGGAGGAGAGATCTTCATGCACACCCCAGTGTTCGAACCTCAAGGGTTCTGCCGGAACCCGAAATCCGACAGTGAGACGCTTCACCCCCAAGGCTGTTACAGCCTTGAGGCCGGTGATCAGCCCCTCGTATTCTGCGATGTTGTTGGAGACCTTCTTGCACTGCTGGAAGCAGAGCTGAATGGCGTAGTATAGTTTGTCTTGGGTGGGCGAGATGAGCACGACGCCAGCCCCTGCGCCCTGGCTTGTGAATGTGCCATCGAAGTACGTGACCCAGCCATCTGGCGCTTCACTTCCTGGCGAGAGGGATCAGCCCTCGCCTGCTTCGGGCTCTGGAGCGTCAGTCCATTTTGCCACGAAGTCGGCGAGGGTGGCTCCCTTGATGACCCTGGTTGTGCTGAACTCTAGCTAAAACGCTTGTAGCTTGATGTTCCACTCAGCGACTCTTCCCGCAGCATTGGGGCTTTGGAGCACCCTCTCCAGTGCGTAAGGTGAGACGACCTTAATTGGGTGGCCTTGGAAGTAAAGACGCAGCTTGCGTGAGGCCACCAGGAGTGCGAGCAAAAGCTTCTATGGCATCGAGTATCGTGCTCTTGCGTCCCGTAACACCGTGCTGAGGAAGTATATCGGGTGCTCAATGAGGGCGGGAGCGTCAATGGAGCCTGTGGCCTCCGGAGGTTGTGGCGCCTCTTGAGGTGGGGGGACCTGAGGAGCTTGGTCACCCATCGGGGCCTCCGCAGGCTCAGAAATGCCGTCCTATGGGGCCTGATCACCCTCGGGCGTTGTCGTGGCTTTGGGTGCACCGTCTCGGCGCCACACCGTCCCGGCTGAAGGTGCGGCGTTACGGGGTGTGCTCTTGGCATCGCGCCCCTCCTGGACATCCACCAACGCCGCACTGGCTGAGTGGGGCGTGGTGGCCATGTAGAGCACTAGGGGCTCGAGGGGACGGGGCGCTACCATCACCAGAGGGCTGGTCAAGTTTCTCTTGAGATCTTGAAACACCAGGTCGGCCTCTAGGGTCCACTCGAACAGGCCCTTCTTCTTCATCATCTTGAAGAACGGTAGGGCACGCTCCCCTAGCTTGGAGATGAAGCACCCTAGCGAGGTCACGCAGCCCGCGAGGTTCTGCATTTCCTTGAGAGTTTGCGGCGGGCTCATGTCTTCTATCGCCTTGACCTTCTCCAGGTTGTCCTCGGTCCCCCTGTGCGACACGAGGAAGCCTAGTAGCTTGTCGGAGTGGACACCAAACACACACTTCTCCGGGTTGAGCTGCAGGTCCTCCTGGTGCAGGCTGGTGAAAGTCTCCTCCAGGTCCTGAATGAGGGTTCTTGCCTCCCGAGATTTTACCATGATGCCATCGACGTAGGCTTTAGCGTTTCTCCCTAGCTGTTGGCCTAGGGCGATGTGCATCAGCCGCTGGAAGTTCGCCCCAGCGTTGCATAGCCCGAATGGCATGCAGGTGTAGCAGTATACCCCACATTGGGTCAAGAAGGCCATCTTCTCCACGGCCATCTTCATATGGTGGTAACCCGAGAATGCGTCCAGGAAATACAGCAGGTCACACTCCGCGCTGGAGTCGATGGTCTGGTCGATGCGCGGGAGTTGGAACTGGTCTTGGGGCAGGCTTTGTTGAGGTTGGTGAAGTCGACACACATGTGTTCCTTCCCACCTTTCTTTGGCATGACGACGAGGTTCGCCAGCTATTCCAGGTACCAGACCTCGCGAATGACGCCTTCCACTTGTAGTTTGCGAGTTTCCTGGACGATGAAGGATTGCTTCTCCGTGGACTGCCGTCGCGCCTTCTGCTTCATAGGGCGTACATTGGGGCACTGTGACGCCCCGAGACTAATGCGCCAGGTGTCTTCCAGTTATTCGCCGTCGTTGCCATGCCATTCGCTTGCGTGTTACATCTTGCCATGTCATCATCCGCATTGCATCTGCATGTTTTCAAAAACATGCATCCGTCCGGGTTCCCCCAGTTTCGTCCGATGTCCGTTCTGAGCCCAGACACACTTGCACGCGCCCGCGGCACGTCCGAAATATTATTTTATAAGTGGCCGTAAAATGTTCTCTGAATGGAATGAAAGTTGGCATGCGGTGTTGTTATGTTGTTAGTAGACTGTCTACCAAGTTTCATCGCATTCGGAGTCTGTTTGATGCCCCAACGGATAACTATAGCGACAATATAGTCGGTCTAATCGTCGGACATTTTCGGTCTCCGAAAACTGTTGCCGGGTTTTCCCTCTCTTTCCTCCCTAGACTATATTCACAGTTCACTACCTACTGGCAGGCCTAATCTAACCTCTCTCGTCAGCCTGCGGCCCTCCTTGCGTGTGCGTCCGAAAGCTGTCCCGGACCCGAACCAAGCAGTCGTCACCGTTGGGTCCAGATCATCCCCAAACACCCCTAAAATGTCTTCGATTCTTTGTTTGGACGCCCTAGCCTTTTTATCTGGGACCGTCCGATTAAAATCGGAGGGACCAAATGCCCCTATCACAAATCCACATGATTAATATATAAGACCACCACCTACCAAATCAACCTAACCCTAAAATCTAGGAGCCTTGTCCCTCCACCGCCACCTACCTGCCTTTCTCTCTCTCGGGATCCATCCCGTCGCCACCTGGTCTCTCCTTGGATCCATCGTCGACCAATCCCCACCGGAATCCTTTCGATCCAATCCATGCACCAATCCATCCAACCACCATAGCCCATGACGAACCCCTGTTCCCCTCGTCGTGAGCCGGGGAGAGAAGCTCCCTGCCGCCTCCCGCCTCGTGTCGTCCTCGCCGCCCTGGCAAACCACACCTCCAGCGACCATTACCAGAACCGGTCGTGCCTAGCTGCTTCTCCTTCCATTCTTCTTCTCCCGTTCCCTCTCTCACCTGCTCCCTGCCCTCTCCAGGAAACTGCAGGAGGCAAGCTCCACGCCATGGTTTCCCCTGCTCGCCATTGCCGCTACTCACGCCGACGACCATGACCAGGGCATCGCCCTCACCTACGCCCTTCTTCTCCTTTCCTGCCTTCTACTCCCTCCTCTGCTCTAATCCCTCTATCTCTCTGTCCTTCTCTTGCTTCCAGTTGGGAACCAGGAGCGCCAACACCCAGCCGCCTTGAGTCCATGACGTCGGCGAGCCATCACCACCAGCCAGGACCACCATCACCGGAGATGGGGGCCCGCAGATCAGATTCGCGCCTCGATCTGCCCATTCCCGCCGATTCCCACTAACCCCGTCACATGGTTCCCCCTGACGTCGTCTCCTACATCGCGAGGGGAGCGATGCTATTTCTGTTCTTCAGAAATGAGCAGCAGCTCGCCCGCTCATCCCCGTTGACTGCGCTATGGCTGCGAGCGACCGCCAGTGGGCCTACCATATCCAGCTGGTCCAGTGCCTCCCTTGTCGGCCCCTCTCCTTACCGACTGGGATTGGCCCATGGTGAGAACACCCCTAGCGCCCCACTTTTTTCCCTTATTGTTGGGCCAGCAGATCCGGCCCAGAGTCTATTTTTTTAGACTCTGCGATTTGTCTAATTATCTAGTGTATTGCAGTTTTGCAGAAAAACCCTTGGACATCATGCATTTAATAACTCATGAACCGTACATCATATTGAAATGTGTTATACATGTAAAATGCTTAGAATTTTGTGTAGATTAACAATTTGCAACTTTCATCCATGTTTAAAATGTTTAAGATGATGTTCACATATATTTTTCCTTATTGCCATGTTAAAATGCTTTATTTCATAACTAAATAACCGTAGCTCCAAACTTAACAAACTTTATATGTAAATGGGGTAGAAAAATGATAGTTTAACATGGTGGCTTTACTTTGCATGTTTAACAATTCTAAAATATGGTTTAGGGACGAACAACACCAAAACTAAAATATGCACATGAGGAGTTTCCAGACTTGTTGTTTTGTTGTTCCGGTCTCATTTAAACTTGCCTAGATAGGTAGTTTTCATTTGCTTCCCATATTGCCATGTTTAAGAACATTTAATATTGATGGGTACCTAAACAAGAGAGAACTAAATAAGTCACGTGGTGTTTCGACAATATGCAAAGGAGTTGCATATTGAGCTCCACTTAAATTGTAGTTTTCCTTGTTTACTTTGCCATGCCATGCCTCTTTAAACCGGACATGCATCATACTTGATTGTGCATCATGCCATGTTTATGTGATGGTTGTTTACCATGTTGTTTGCTTCTTTCCGGTGATGCTTCTTCGGGTTAGTCCGACAACGTCGCATTTGTGAGGATCCGTTCGAGTACGTTTGTTTGTCTTCTGTATGGACTGGTTCTTCTTCCTTGCGGGATCTCAGGCAAGATGACCATACCCTCGAAATCACTTCTATCTTTGCTTGCTAGTTGCTCGCTCTATTGCTATGTTGCGATACCTACCACTTGTTATATCATGCCTCCCACATTCCCAAGTCAAGCCTCTAACCACCTCCCTAGCAAACCGTTGTTTGGCTATGTTACCTCTTTTGCTTAGCCCCTCTTATAGTGTTGCTAGTTGCAGGTGAAGATTAAGTTTGTTCCTTGTTGGGACATGGATATGTTTGGGATATCACAATATCTCTTATTTAATTAATGCATCTATATACTTGGTAAAGGGTGGAAGGCTCGACCTTATGCCTGGTGTTTTCTTCCACTCTTGCCGCCCTAGTTTCCGTCATACCGGTGTTATGTTCCTTGATTTTGCGTCCTTACGGGGTTGGGTGTTATGGGAACCCCTTGACAGTTCGCCTAGTATAAAACTCCTCCAGCAAGGCCCAACCTTGGTTTTACATTTACCTAACAACCTATCACCTTCCCTTGGGTTCTGCAGACTCAAGGGTCATCTTTATTTTAACCCCCCCTGGGCCAGTGCTTGTCTAAGTGTTCGTCCGAACCTGTCAGCCGCGGGTGGCCACCAGGGGCAACTCTGGGCTGGCCTACCGGAAGTTTGGACAATCCAGTGTTGCCCTAAGAATGAGATATGTGCAGCTCCTATCAGGATGTCGGCACATCGGGCAGCTTTGCTGGTCTTGTTTTACCATTGTCGAAATGTCTTTTAACCGGGATTCCGAGTCTGAACGGGTCTTCCTGGGAGAAGGAATATCCTTCGTTGACCGTGAGAGCTTTTGATGGGCTAAGTTGGGACACACCTGCAGGGTTCTGAACTTTCGAAAGCCGTGCCCGCGGTTATGGGCAGATGGGAATTTGTTAATATTCGGTTGTAGAAAACTCGACACTTAACTTAATTAAAATGAATCAACCGCGTGTGTAGCCGTGATGGTCTCTTTCCGGCGTAGTCCGGGAAGTGAACACGGTTTTGGTGTTATGTTTGTGCGTAAGTAGTTTCAGGATCACTTCTTGATCACTTCTAGTTCACGACCGTGCTTTTCTCCTCTTCTCGCTCTTATTTTGCGTAAGTTAGCCACCATATATGCTTAGTGCTTGCTGCAGCTCCACCTCATTACCTTATCCTACCCATAAGCTTAAATAGTCTTGATCTCGCGAGTGTGAGATTGCTGAGTCCTCGTGACTCACAGATACTTCCAAAACAGTTACAGGTGCCGATGATACTAGTGCAGGTGACGCAACTGAGCTCAAGTGGGAGCTCGATGAAGATCGTGTTCGTTGTGTTGTTTCGTTTCGGGTTGATCAGTGTGGAGCCCAGTTGGGACGATCGGGGATCTAGCATTTGGGGTTGTCTTCTTTTATTTTGGTTCCATAGTCGGACCTTGATTGTATTCTGGATGATGTATGTTTAACTTGTATTTGTGTGAAGTGGCGATTGTAAGCCAACTCTTTATCCCTTTCTTTTTCAGTACATGGGATGTGTAAAGATTACCCCACTTGCGACATGCCTACCATACGGTTATGCCTCTAAGTCATGCCCTGACACGTGGGAGATATAGCCGCATCATTTGTGTTACAAGTTGGTAATCAGAGCCTTCCCCGACTTAGGAGCCCCCTGCTTGATTGAATCGCTGATGTTGTTGAGTCCAGAACAAAATTTTTTGAGTCTTACAGGATTATATATATCGGAGAGTAGGATTCTTTTTACTCCTCAGTCCCTTCGTCGCTCTGGTGAGGCCTCCTGACGTAGAGTTTTGACTCTTCTCTTCTCAAATTTCACGAAAAAAATTAGGATCACGCGGGTATCTTGGAATTGTTCCGATGGTTTTCTGACGAGAACATTGTTCTTGGAGCCTCCTAACAATTAGGGGTTGTGGCAGTGTCCCGGGGAGTTGAGCTCCGAGGTGTTGTCGTCACAATTTTATCGTTGCAGTTCTGGAATACCTGAGTTTCGCCGACATCGAAAATCTCTTTTATGCAGTTGTTGGTGAGATAACCTCGACGCCACCCAGTACTGGGGCGGGAGTTCGGGAGTATTTCCATAACTCGTATAACGGATGCTTTTTGAAGGTTGAGGTAAATGATTTCCGAAGGTTTCTTGGTTATGTGTTGAAGGATGGATACAGTTGGATGTAGGAATTGTTAGTTTGGTTGAGTTATTATGCTTCCCCTGTATCCCCAACACCTGATTGCATAACCATAAAGTTTCAGGAGTTTATAAATGGGAATTCAAGTAACTCATAGGATATCTTTCCGACAAATGCATGATATGCGATTGGGGTTCGACGTCTAGTGGTCCGCCTATCCATGGTTGGTTTTACAGTGGTCTCGTTGTCTCTTAAAGAGTCCTTGGCTATGTTGACTTGGGGATGCTTCGTATGTCATGTGCATTTCCTTGTACATGATGGTGCTGTACGATCGAGCCCGTGTGGGCTCCACCACAAAAACTTCGGATGAAATATCTATCATATGTTTGTTCCGGCTTATTTTGCAAGCCAATCCTTTGTTTTGTTTTGATTGTGGTATTCGAGTTGCTTGGAAGTCAAGAGTTGATTCCATACCTTTCCTAAGCGGTGTTCTCATACTCTTATGTGAATACCAATCCTTCATGATAATCGAGATTGTCATGTCAACCCTTTTCAACTGGCGTGTTTCTCTTCAAGTGGATCCGATCATTTTCATCATCCGCAAGATCAATTCTAAGTTTCTCAACGGAGTTTGTTTCATCCATCCGAAGTTGTCCTTGTTTTTCCTGCCCTCCCACCCTTTTCTTCAAGGAATCAGATGTCTTAATCAAGTATCCTTCTATTTATGGGAAGTCTCTCCATTCTTTTCCGTCAATATTCTTATCCGTTGTTTCTCATGAAGGTACTAGCAGAGATTCAAGTTCATCATTCTCCGTTCTCTTTCTTCTCCGGTGGATTCAATTCAAGCTTTTGGTGGTGATCATATCCCTTTCCTCGTTTAAAATGTTTTATCATACCGGTGCATCTCTTAATAATCCACTTCTTGCTATTCAATTGTTCCAGAGTGCTCAAGATATCTCGAAGATTCGTGTTTCCACTCTGCTTTCATTCAAGCTCTTTCGAGGATGTTATCTCATTCAAGCCATTTAATTCAACCGGCGCAATATATCTTTAAATCGTTCAACGGTGTTTCTTTTGAGTGGGCCCTAACCCACAGGTCTTTTCCCAGGATCTTACCTGACTCTTCTAATTTTCCCGGAGCTACTCTCAAATTCTTTTCCAAGTTTGATGTAAGAATGAGTTTTCACTAGTCAAATGTCTTCCTTCAAGATCTTTCAAATTCTTTTCATTGTTGCCTCAACCTCTTCACTTTTCATTCTCCCAGAGTATCTCAACAATTCATGGTAGTGTTTCTCATCATAATTCTCAACACTTGAAGACCGAAGAAGAGTTTTTCCTCCAAATCTTGGCCCCTTCTCTCGAAGATTCACTGTTCTAGCATGATGCCATTCTCTCATAATTGTTTTTGGTTTGCGAAAATTCGTTTCACCTATCCGGAGCAATTCAGGAGTCTTTTCAATTTGATTATCCGGAGCCCATCATCTCAGAATTATTTCATTCCAGCTCTCAGCTATTGTTCACCAAATCTTATCGGTGCATCATTCAAGTATTCTCTTATCAACTCATGATCTCTTCGTTCTTATGTATCTAAATTCTCTCAAGTATCTTCGTTCATTTTCCAATTCCTCCTGGTGATGCGTTCGTTTTTTCCACTCATTCTTTCAATCCTAACAGTGGTTCGTCCAACATTCTCTTCCGTTGTTTCAATCCTACCAGTGGTTCATTGAAGTCCTTCTTTGAGTTTACGCTATATCTCTCTTAAACCTTCTATAGAATAAGTAGTATGCCAAATACGTTGCTTGAAATCAATTTAAATTGGTGAAGGATATGCATAATATAATTCTTATTCTTGTCTCATCCAAGTGATTAATTCCTTATTCCGGAGGTTCATCAAAATTCTTGAGTTCTTTTGTTCATCTTTCTTTTCTGGAGTTCCTAGTTTTTTTCTGCATTATCTCGTCGCGAAGCTCCATCTAAATCATCGCAAGGCTTCACCTTGTGTTTTCAACTTCTCTTTCTTTCGTTTGATCATCCTTTTGTTACCGGAGTTCTTCATGGTGGTTCTACATGATGGTTCAGCAAGGATTTAATTCCTTCTCGGAGTGTTCATCGAGATTCTTTCCAGAGGAGTTCAAGCATTCTTCATCCTGCATCCCAAAGTGCGATTCTTTCTATCTTATCTTTTGAGGTGGTAATATATCATTCTTCATTCACAAGAATGAGATATTTAAACCCATCACTTTCTTCCTTAGAGCTATCTTTGTATATTTTTCACCTAAAGCCTTCCATTGGGAATGTTTCTCCTTGTGGTGATTACCTATGATCCAAGTTTTCTTATCACCTCGATGGAAGAAGATTTTATCTTTTCTAGATCCCAATCAAATCTTTTCTATGAGTGGCAGGCTGTCACCTCATAATTTTGAGCTGTTTTCTATAAGCCCACATCAAGCTTATCCTTTCCTTGTTGATAATCCAACAATTCCGTTCTAGCGTTTGTTGTAAGCGTGCTCTCTCAAGATCTTGTTTCCCTCCGTTCTTTTCATTCCATTCTTTCTTTCTTCCAGAGGCATTGTGATGTTGCTATTTTCTCTCATCATCTCGAATGGTGAGGATCGTGTTTTTTCGTGCTTATCCATTTATCCGGAGTGTTGTGCCCTCTGCTCTAGTTCTTTTCATCTTATCAAGTCTTACATCTCTTTTTAACCGGAGTGCTATCCGAATTTGTTCTTCCTTGTTCCTCTTTTCTAACGGAGTGTTTTCAACTTCGATCATCTCTGTTGTTTTCTTTTCTAAAAATGGTTTAACCTCTCAAGGTTCTTTGGTTTCACTCATTGGTCAAAGAAGCAACTTAGTTTTACCTCTTCCTCTTCCTTTTTTTCTCCGGTGCCATCCTAGATCTCGGGACAAGATCCTCTCATAGTGGTGGAGTGTTGTGACGCCCCGACACCGATGCGCCAGGTGTCTTCTAGTTGTTCGCCGTCGTTGCCATGTCGTTCGCTTGCGTGTTTCATCTTGCCATGTCATCATCCGCAATGCATCTGCATGTTTTCGAAAACTTGCATCCGTCCGGGTTCCCCCAGTTCCGTCCGATGTCCATTCTGAGCCCAGACACACTTGCACGCGCCCGCGGCACGTCCGAAATATTATTTTATACGTGGCTGGAAAATGTTCTCGGAATGGAATGAAAGTTGGCATGCGATGTTGTTATTTTGTTAGTAGACCGTCTGCCAAGTTTCATCGCATTCGGAGTCCGTTTGATGCCCCAATGGATAACTATAGCAACAATACAGTCTGTCTAATCGTCAGACGTTTTCGGTCTCCGAAAACTATTGCCGGGTTTTCCATCTCTTTCCCCCCTAGACTGTCTTCACAGTTCACTACCTACCGCCAGGCCTAATCTAACCTCTCTCGTTAGCCCGCGACCCTCCTCGCGCGCACGTACAAAAGCTGTCCCGGACCTGACCTGGGCAGTCATCACCGTTGGGTCCGGATCATCCCCAAACATCCCTAAAATGTCTTTGATTCTTTGTTTGGACGCCCTAGCATTTTTATCCGTGACCGTCCGATTAAAATCGGAGGGACCAAATTCCCCTATCACAAATCCACTTGTTTAATATATATAAGACCACCACCTACCAAATCAACCTAACCCTAAAATCTAGGAGCCTTGTCCCTTCGCCGCCACCTACCTGCCTTTCTCTCTCTCGGGATCCATCCCGTCGCCACCTAGTCTCTCCTTGGATCGAATCCTTTCGATCCAATCCATGCACCGATCCATCCAACCACCACAGCCCACGCCGAACCCCTGTTCCCCTCGTCGTGAGCCGGGGAGAGAAGCTCCCTGTCGCCTCCCGCCTTGTGTCGTCCCCGCTGCCCCGGCAAACCACACCTCCGGCGACCATTACCAGGACCGGCCGTGCCCAGCGGCTTCTCCTTCCATTCTTCTTCTCCCGTTCCCTCTCTCACCTGCTCTCTGCCCTCTCCAAGAAACTGCAGGAGGCAAGCTCCACGACATTGGTTTCCCCTGCTCGCCATTGCCGCTGCTCGTGCCGATGACCATGACCAGGCCATCGCCCTCACCAGCACCCTTCTTCTCCTTTCCTGCCTTCTACTCCCTCCTCTGCTCTAATCCCTCTCTCTCTCTCTCTCTCCTTCTCTTGCTTCTAGCAGGGAACCAGGAGCACCAACACCAGCCGCCTCGAGTCCATGACGCCGGCGAGCCATCACCACCAGCCGGCGCCACTATCACCGGAGATGGGGTCTCGTAGATCAGATCCACGCCTCGATCTGCCCGTTCCCGCCGATTCCCACTGACCCCGCCGCATTGTTCCCCCTGCCATCGTCTCTTGCATCGCGAGGGGAGTGATAATGTTTCTGTTCTTCAGAAACGAGCAGCAGCTTGCCCGCTCATCCCCGATGACTGCGCTGTGGCTGCGAGCGACCGCCAGTGGGCCTCCCAGATCCACCCGGCCCAGTGCCTCCCTTGCCGGCCCCTCTCCTCACCGACTAGGCTTGGCCCATGGTGACAACATCCCTAGCGTCCCACCTTTTTCTTCCTTGTTGTTGGGCCAGCAGATCCGGCCCAGAGTCTATTTTATTAGACTCTGCGATTTGTCTAATTATCCAGTGTATTGTAGTTTTGCAGAAAAACCCTTGATCATCATGCATTTAATAACTCATGAACGGTGCATCATATTGAAATGTGTTATACATGTAAAATGCTTAGAATTTCGTGTAGATTAATAATTTGCGACTTTCATCCATGTTTGAAATGTTTAAGATGATGTTTGTATATATTTTGGCTTATTGCCATGTTAAAATGCTTTATTTCATAACTAAATAACCGTAGCTCCAAACATAACAAACTTTATATGTAAATGGGGTAGAAAAATGACTAGTTTAACATGGTGGCTTTACTTTGCATGTTTAACAACTCTAAAATATGGTTTAGGGCAGAACAGCACCAAACCTAATATAAGCACATGAGGAGTTTTCGGACTTGTTGTTTTGTTGTTCCGGTCTCATTTAAACTTTCTTAGATAGGTAGTTTTCATTTGTTTCCCATATTTCCATGTTTAAGAACATTTAATATTGATGCCATGCCTCTTTAAACCGGACATGCATCATACTTGATTGTGCATCATGCCATGTTTACGTGATGGTTGTTTACCATATTGTTTGCTTCTTTCCGGTGATGCTTCTTCGGGTTAGTTCTGATAACGTCGCATTTTTGAGGATCCGTTCGACTACGTCCGTTTGTCTTCTTCATGGACTCGTTCTTCTTCCTTGCGGGATCTTAGGCAAGATGACCATACCTTCAAAATCACTTCTATATTTGCTTGCTAGTTGCTCGCTCTATCGCTATGCCACGATACCTACTACTTGCTATATCATGCCTCCCATATTGCCGTGTGAAGCCTCTAACCCACCATCCTAGCAAACTGTTGCTTGGCTATGGTACCGCTTTTGCTTAGCTCCTCTTATAGCGTTGCTAGTTGTAGGTGAATATTAAGTTCGTTCCTTGTTGGAACATGGATATGTTTGGGATATCACAATATCTCTTATTTAATTAATGCATCTATATACTTGGTAAAGGGTGGATGGCTCGGCCTTATGCCTGGTGTTTTGTTCCACTTTTGCCGCCCTAGTTTCCATCATACCGGTGTTATGTTCCTTGATTTTGCGTCCCTTACGCGGTTGGGTGTTATGGGAACCCCTTGATAGTTTGCCTTGAATAAAACTCCTCCAGAAAGGCCCAACCTTGGTTTTACATTTGCCTAACAACCTATCACCTTCCCTTGGGTTCTGCAGACTCAAGGGTCATCTTTATTTTAACCCCCCAGGCTAGTGCTTATCTAATTGTTGGTACGAACCTGTCAGCCGCTTGTGGCCACCAGGGGCAACTCTGGGCTGGCCTACCGGAAGTTTGAACAATCCGATGTTGCCCTAAGAAAGAGATATGTGCAGCTCCTATCAGGATGTCGGCACATCGGGCGGCTTTGCTGGTCTTGTTTTACCATTGTCGAAATGTGTTGTAACCGGGATTCCGAGTCTGATCGTGTCTTCCTGGGAGAAGGAATATCCTTCGTTGACCGTGAGAGCTTGTGATGGGCTAGGTTGGGACACCCCTGCAGGGTTTTGAACTTTCGAAAGCCGTGCCCGCGGTTATGGGCAGATGGGACTTTGTTAATATCCGGTTGTAGAAAACTTGACACTTAACTTAATTAAAATGAACCAACTACGTGTCTAGCCGTGATGGTCTCTTTCCGGCGGAGTCCGGGAAGTGAACACAGTTTTGGAGTTATGTTTGTGCATAAGTAGTTTCAGGATCACTTCTTGATCACTTCTAGTTCACGACCGTGCTTTGCTTCTTTTCTCACCCTTATTTTGCGTAAGTTAGCCACCATATATGCTTAGTGCTTGCTGCAGCTCCACCTCATTACCTTATCCTACCCATAAGCTTAAATAGTCTTGATCTCGTGGGTGTGAGATTGCTGAGTCCTCATGACTCCCAGATAATTCCAAAACAGTTACCGGTGCCGATGATACAAGTGCAGGTAACGCAACTCAGCTCAAGTGGGAGCTCGATGAAGATCGTGTTTGTTGTGTTGTTTCATTTCGGGTTGATTAGTAGTGGAGCCTAGTTGGCACGATCGGGGATCTAGCATTTGGGGTTGTCTTCTTTTATTTTGGTTCTGTAGTCGGACCTTGATTGTATTCTAGATGATGTATGGTTAACTTGTATTTGTGTGAAGTGGCAATTGTAAGCCAACTATTTTTCCCTTTGTTTTTCAGTACATGGGATGTGTAAAGGTAACCCCACTTGCGACATGCCTACCATGCGGTTATGCCTCTATGTCGTGCCCTGACACGTGGGAGATATAGCCGCATCGTGGGTGTTACAGGCACACCCTTAAGTAATGTTCGATTACCCCCCTTGGGACCCCTACCAGCTGTTTGGGCTCCCAGGTGAACACCTCCTTGTTCGCGCGCAGGAACTTCACCGATGCCTCCTCTTGATCCGGGTCAAGGTTGGCGCCTATGGTGAAGGTGGCTCCTGAGGACCCGTCCTCCTCGACTAACACTTGCTTCATTTCGGCCCGATCCTAATTGAAAAGCTGCTTCTTTTTCACCGGCGCGACCTCCTTAGACCCCGGGGCGGCTCTGTTTGTCGGGCGTGCTGCTGCGGCAGCCCTGAAAGCGAGCTTGAGGGCCGTCAGAGCCTCCTTGGTGTCTCCAGCCACGGTGAGGACACCGCTACTACCTGGCATCTTCATGAGGTTGTTGGCCGGATGGGTCGCCGCCATGAACTGGGCCAGGCCAGGGCACTCGAGGATGGCGTTGTATGGGAGGCTGATGTGCGCGATGTCGAAGTCAATCAGCTCGGTGCGGTAGTTGTCCCATGTATCGAAGGTGACCGAGAGCTGTATTTGCCCCAGGGGGCTGGTGGACCGCTACCGACTCCGGAGAAAAGCTTGGTGGGGCGGAGCCGGCCGTGCGGCACATGAAGCAAGCCGAAAGCTTCCACAGAGAGCATGTTGAGGCGAGCTCCTCCGTTTATTAGTGTCTTGGTCATGGCGACATTGCAGATGGTGGGTGTGCAAACCAGTGGGAGTGCCCCCGAGCCAGCAGTGGTAGCGGGGTGATCCCCTGAGTCGAAGGTGAGGTCGGCCATGGGCGCCGCCCATCCTAGAGGGGCTCTCTGCTACATAGAGGTGGCGCCGATCTGGCGGAAGAACTGCTTGACATGGTGGTCCGACGGCGGTGCCTGCGAGCCACCGAGGAGGGCCACGACGGCGAGAGGCATCGGCACCATGAAACGCACGACGAAAAGGCCGCGCAACTACTCCCAAGAAGCCACAGAGGATTTTGGCAAGCTGAGGAGAAGAGCACGCGGCGCGCCAGCGAGGGCTATGGGGAACCAGTTGACAATGACCTTGTCATCGCCTCCAGCCTCTAGAACGGACTCCTCGTACGCCAGCAGGAAGGTCGACGGATCCGCTGTGCCGTCATAATGGGGTGGCATCTCCGGCCTAAACTTGTGCGACCACTACACCCGCTGTAAGGCGGGGGTGAGCGCCCTGAGCCCCATGGCGCCGTCGCGGGTGTCCACCTGTCCAGTCGGAGGAGCGGCGCCGACCATCAGGGGCCGAATTTGGGGGTGAAGCTGGTGGAGGAGCGAAGCTTCGACGCACCCCTACCTGGCGCGCCAAATGTCAGATACGGGGGTGCATCAAACCCTTGAAGTTCGAACTCTGGGATGCGCACGAAGATCTCTCTCTTCCTAGATTACTCTCGCAACGATCTCAAGCCATAGCTCGCCAAACCCAAGGAACAAGAGACACGAGGGTTTATACTGGTTCGGGCCACCTTTGTAGTGTGATACCCTACTCCAGTGTGGTGTGGTGGATTGCCTTGTGGGCTGAGGATGAATTAGTATAGTGGATGACCAGCCTCCTAAGGAGAGGTGTTCTTGAGCTCGATGAGCTGGTGTGTCTAAGGATGGTCCAAATGATCCGTCCCTCGCTATGGTGGTGGCTAGCCCTATTTATAGAGGCCCTGGTCCTCTTCCCGAATGTTAGGCGGGAAGGGATCTTGCCGTGGAATTGTCCTAGTGTGAGGACTTAGTCATGAGACCAACGCATCTATGTGGTAGCTTGAGAGGGGTTGAGCGGAATCGAGAGACGCAACACAAGACAAGGATTTAGACAGCTACGGTCCCGGGGAAACATCATCCGGTAACAACCCTACATGATGTTTGAGGCTAGGTCTCATTATGCTCATGAGGGAGTCGCCATAAACCGGCTCTCCTAGTTATGTCTAGCGCTAAAGATTGTTTTTCCTCTCCCTCTTGGGGTGCCCTACCCCTCGTTATGTATGTTGAAGGGGCGGGTTACATGTAGAGTCCAACTCGGATTAAGACTTAAACTATTCCGGCTTCTCTTCATGGGCGTCTTAACATCTTGGGCTTCATAACATCTTTGGCTTCATAACGTATCGGGCTTCATAACCCAGACGACTCTATGTGTCGGGTTATGACTGTTAACCGGTTATCACTGTCTACCGGGTTATGACTATCAACCTGTTATCATTGTCTGCCGAGTTATAACTGTCAACCAGTTATCACTATCTGTCGGTTTATGATGGTCTGCTGGTTTATGATGGTCTGACTTATCTCCTGCCGGGTTATCATCTGACTTAACTCCTGCTGAGTTATCACCTGACTTAACTCCTGTTGGGTTATCATCTGACTTAACTCCTGTCGGTTTATCAAGTCTCAGCCGGGTTATAACTCTGGCAGGGTCATACCATGGGGTATATCACCAACATTAGCCCCCAGTTTAATTTAGATTTATCCATGTTAAACTGATCCTGAGCATCCTTAAATCCTTGTCATTTCCTTCTAGAAAATCTGGGTCAATTGGCCAGCCTCATAATCAATTTGCTGACATTGGTTTGTTACAAAAAAATATTATGAAGAATAATCCATTTGACTCAGCTCCCAATGCTTAACAGAAATATTAATCCTTGAAATACTCATCTGATCTTCAGCCGGTTTAAGGATGTAGAACTTGCCGGTTTATAAATATTAATGGCACCGGGTTATACTTGTAGTTAACATCAAGCTTGAAAATATACCTCTTATACGCCTATCACTTGTAGCCCCCAAGTCTTTAAGAAGGTAATGTAGTAACAGCTTAAGAATTGCTTCAATATGAATGTCACAAGCTTGAAGAAATCTAGATTGTTCATCTCAATCACTAATCAGAACTGAGTATTCCACATATGTAGCCCCCAAGTGTCCGGTTGTCATGCTTGCAGCAACCTGAGACTTGTAATTGCCCGATGCTCATAAAAACATCAACCAGTGTAGCCCCCAAGGGCCGGGTCATTATACAATAATGAGCAGGGACTTTGTAAATATAATCATGTAAACTTTCAACAGCAACGTGTATCCCCCAAGGGCCGGCTCAGTAAGATAATATTGAGCTGGGACTTGATATATACATCAATGAAAATAACGTCATATGATGTAACCGCCATCATGGGGCTTGAACCCACGTCCACAAGGTTAAGAGCCTTGTGCTTTACCAACTGAGCAGTGGACCCTTCAATATAATGGATTAAAAGCTTTGTACCTTGTATTGTTGACAGGAGAAATTGGTAGCCCCCAAGGGCCGGCTCATTATGATGTGATGATTCGGGTGTTCAATAAGGTGAGAAAACAATGACTTTGCATTAGTCCCTAAGTGTCATGGTGCATGCTTGCAGCGACTTGAGACTTGTGTATTTGATGTAATCCCAACTTAAATAATGTAGCCCCCAAGTGCCGAGTCGGAAGCCTGTAGCGACTCGGGACTATTCCTTCCATTGTAGAATAAATTATACCCATTGCGCTGAAGCGACTTTGAAAACCTCAATCATAATATTGGTTATTGATAACCATAATAAAAATCCATCCGTGTTGGCTATTAAAGATTTGAATAATATAACCTGGTTTGAAAACTGATTCCTGCCATATAAGCCAGTATATCTGTGCCCTTATGATACATGCTATGATGATGTAATGATGATGCAATGTATGACGCAATATATGATGATGTATGTGTATGATCAAGAGGGTTTAAGCTATGGTTGAGATATGACAAGATCCCCCAAGTAGTCATAATTGTGGCATTGCGTCGATCAAGAGGTGTAGCTATGGTTCGAATACGACCAAGCCCCCAATTGATTTCCCTGATGGCCTTACGCCTATCAAGAGGTGTAGCTATGGTTCGAATACGACCAAGCCCCCAAGTGATTTCCCTGGTGCCCTTATGCCTATCAAGAGGTGTAACTATGGTTCGAACCCATAGCCCCCAAGTGATTTCCCTGGTGGCCTTATGCCTATCAAGAGGTGTAGCTATGGTTCGGATATGACGAAGCCCCCAAGTGATTTCCCTGATGCCCTTATGCCTATCAAGAGGTGTGACTGTGGTTCGAACATAGCCCCCAAGTGATATTGTGAGTTGTGCTCAAGGGATACCCATGTTTGAGTTGTGCTGTGAAGCAAACTCTCTTTGGCCCCTTATGATAATATTGGCTTGATAGTCGGATTACCGAAGTAACCGGAAGTTGCGCTCTTATGATAATATCGGCTTGATATCCGTATTAATAGGGTAGTCACAGCTATGATGAACAAGCAGGAAGCCCCCAAATGATCAATAATATGATAAACCAATAAGGCGGGATGCCCATGTTTGAACCGCGCATCATGGCAGCAAGTTCTCTTTGGCAATCTTTATTTTTTCTGTGAGCCGGATTTTTAAACCGGAATCCTTCTTTTTAAGCCGGAAATTTTCTGACGGCCTTTAAATTTGCACCAATATGGCGGTTTAGGGTCCTGCATTAGATAACTTTGCAAGCCGGAGTAATTGCTCTTTTAAATAAAGCAATATATAATATAAAAATATAGTGGATGGATTTCACCTGATATGTTAGGCCAGAAATTATCCACCATGGAGTTGATGATCACCCCAGTAAAGGCGGGCGAGTCGGCTGTGGGCGCGGATGATGAGTCAGTCGCGTATGTTTATGTAGCAGGGGCAACGACTTGCGCATGTATTCGTACAGCAACACGGCAGGAACGCGCTAGTGTACAAAATAATATTGGTGCACGCCCCTTTGCAACACCTTTGTAATGAATAACGGTCCTGCGAAAAAATACCACAGACAAGAGTAATTGTTCTCAAACAAAATATGTGCTTATAAAATTCTTAGGAAAAATAGCACCTTATGTTTTGTTGGGCGAACATATCTCCTCTGGCTTCCTCTGTTTTATCAAGGGAACCATGATGTGATTAGCACTCTGGCCGCATTATCCACGCACGTAGCAGGTTTTATCCTTCTTTTCTTTTTCTTCTTTGAAGTAGAGTCAGATTACTAACGATGGTATGAATTAACAAGTCCTCCCTCCTCCACGTAGTCACTTGTCTTGTTGTGCACATATAAGGCAAATCCCTTGGGAGTCCGTAATGTACCGACAAAGCTTGCTTTTGGGAACCTAAACCGGGTCTGTGCAGGTCCTTGTTGGTTCTGTTTAGTGGAGTTGATCCAGCACAGTTTACGCACAGCGGACGCCGCTGCTAACCCTACTCTAGTGCTCGTACTGTATGAGCAATGCCAACAGACATGACCCATCCAGGTAATGTGCTCAATCACTAACGAACCCCACAGAGGCCTGTATTCTGATCTTTAGATGTAGTCATTGATATGCTACCGGTTCATAGCTGTGGTGGCAGCTCTCAACAAAAATGGCAGAGGCGGGCTGAAAGAACCGACGGTTTACGGCGCACCACAGAGAAAAGGCGCGAGGAGGCTTGCTCGGAACTGCAGAAACAACTGTAGAGGCCGACAGAGGTAGCAGGACCGGGTCGCAACGCGTGAGGCCGACGGAGGTAGCGGAGCACGTCAACAGTGGTCGAGCTCAGAGGAGGAGCCAAGTATGTCCGGGGCGGTTTAGCGCTGCTCAAAGACACATCAGCAAGGGCGCCCGGAACGATTTCGAGTAGCAGCGGCCGGTCATGGTGACCCGGCAGGGCGGCTCACAGTAGAGGCGTTGCCAAATCGGTGGCTCATGGTGTTGCAGAGGAGGTGGTGACACGCGGTCGGGCCCGAGACCGCGACGGTTTGCGGCAGAGGTGAGCCAGGATGGTTCATCAACTCGGTGGAAGTGTCTGTCAAGCCGTGGTGGTACTCAGACAGAAAACAAAGCGCGATCGCGCCCGGGCGGTCCATCAGGGCCATCGAGCAGGTGGAGGAAACCGGACGAAGCGGCAGACCGGCCCGGGGACCAGAGACTCCTGAGGCGGAGCGATGTAGCACATCCTTGCTGTAGTTGATGCAGCGCTTGGGGTGGTGATTTTGACGGCGACCAGCGGCTCTCGGTGGTGTCTTGGCACCACCACGACTCGACGGCCGGCTCGACCCGCGACAGAGGAGGCAAGACTTGCTGGCTCAAAGGCGCTGACTTGGATACTCCGATGGCGGATGGCGACTCGAAGCCAAAACCGAGGCGCAGAATGGCGGAGACAGGCCGGCCTGGTGCTGGCAGCCCGGGGCGCAGTCATGACGACAGCAGCGCAACGAGGCCGGGTCAACACTGTATCGACCTACAGGTCGTGGTTATATCCACTTCCAGATCGTGATTGATGATTTTTTTCAAACCATGTAAGTACTAGTAACAGCACCATTGTTTTCTTCGGGACTTGATCCATTAGTCGAATATGCGCGGAGGCGTGAAGCGGCTAGCAGAACTTGACTTTAGACAGAACAACTGCGATGTAGATTTCTTGTCCGTTTCAACGCAGCTTGCAATTGGTAGATCGCCGAAAACCAATGACATGACTTTTACGGCGGCACACCAAAAAATATATCCGCCTTCTGGGTCATGTGAGGCTGCACGTACGAAACCCTAACCTCTCAAATTTAAACTTGTATGATGACTCTTCATCATCGGATGATCACGAGCTTCTTGATCCTTGGGAGAGATTCCTTCAAGAACTCAACACCACCGTGCGCGAGGCCCCACGATGGGCATCATCTATCATGGAATTGTCACGGCAGATGTCCTAGTGCGAGGACTTAGTCTTGAGGCCAACGCATCTATGTGGTAGCTTGAGTGGGGTTGAGTGGAATCGAGAGACGCAACACAAGACAATGATTTAGACAGCTTCGGGCCCCGGGAAACATCATCCGGTAACAACCCTACATGCTGTTTGAGGCTAGGTCTCATTATGCTCATGAGGGAGTTGTCGTAAACCCGCTCTCCCAGTTATGTCTAGCCCTAAAGATTGTTTTTCCTCTCCCTCTTGTGGTGCCCTGGCCCTCCTTATATATGTTGAAGGGGTGGGTTACATGTAAAGTCCAACTCGGATTAAGACTTAAACTATTCCGACTTCTCTTCATGGGCTTCTTAACGTCTTGGGCTTCATAACGTCTCGGGATTCATAACCCAGGCGACTCTATTTGCTGGGTTATGACTGTTAACCAGTTATCACTGTCTGCCAGGTTATGACTGTCAACAAGTTATCACTGTCTGCCGGGTTATGACTGTCAACCGGTTATCACTGTCTGTCGGGTTATGACTGTCAACCAGTTATCACTATCTGCCGGTTTATGATGGTCTGTTGGCTTATGATGGTCTGCCGGTTTATGATGGTCTGACTTATCTCCTGTCGGGTTATCATCTGACTTAACTCATGCCGGATTATCATCTGACTTAACTCCTGTTGGGTTATCATCTGACTTAACTCCTGCCGGGTTATCATCTGACTTAACTCCTGCCGGGTTATCATCTGACTTAACTCCTGTTGGGTTATCAGCTGACTTAACTCCTGCCGGTTTACCAAGTCTTAGCCGGGTTATAACTACCGCCAGGTCATACCGTGGGGTATATCCCCGACAAATCCCACTAAGGGAGTCCATGATTATGGGGTCCTCGGGCGTCCGGGCTATGTGATATAGGCCGGACTAATAGGCCGTGGAGATACAAGACGGAAGACTTTCCCCGTGTCGGGATGGGACTCTCCTTGGCGTGGAAGGCAAGCTTGGCGTACGGATATGAAGATTCCTTTTCTGTGAACCAACTCCGTACAAGCCCTAGTCCCCTCCGATGTCTATATAAACCAGAGGGTTTAGTCCATAGAGGCAATCACAACCATAATCCTATAGGCTAAACGTCTAGGGTTTAGGCATTACGATCTCGTGGTAGATTAACTCTTGTAACCCTGATACCCATCAAAGTCAATCAAGGAGGAAGTAGGGTATTACCTCCATCAATTCGGCCCCTGTCTCCTGTTACCTGCCGGTTTTGACACCAACCTTGGTGCTCTCATTGAGAGTTTCACTGTGCCGTTATTGAAAGGCTCGATGGCTCCATCAATCATCTACAACAATGCTACCATGAAGGAGATTTTTCTCCTCAGCCAGATCTTTATATTCAGTGGCTTCACACTACGTGCCAACTCGGTTGGCCACCTAGAGCAGATCGACACCTACGCCCCTGGTCACCAGATTAGTTTTGGAAATCTAAACTATGTCGCTGAGACCTGAGGAGACTTGATCTTCCAAGGGTTCGCAGCCCCAACCACCGCTGCAGCCTTAGATCCGGAGCACGTCATCAGGTCCGAAGACGGGAGTCTAGAGCTCGCCGGACTCTCTATAGCTATAGAGCTCAATACTGAAGATCCGAAGAGAATAGCGTCTCCGGCAAGCATTGCAAAGCCGGACTCTTCTTCAGACACTAATTCCAAACCCTGGAGGCCCGCATCATGTGAGTTGGGCCAGAAACTTCCGACCCCGTCCAAACCCTGCTCTTAAATGAGGCTTTGGACCTAATGTGATCCCTCATCATCATAGAGGAACCGCTTTTGAATCACGCCCAACTCGGACTAGGGCTGGAAATAGGGAATTTTACTTCCCACCCACCACCCACTTCATAGCCACTGTCGAGGACCTAACTGACATGCTTGATTACGCCTCCGAAGACATCGACAGTATGGACGACGATGCCGGAGAGGAGCAGGACCAAAACCCGCCGGTCACCGGACGTTGGACGGCCACCTCCTCGTATGACGTATACATGGTTGATACACCTAAAAACGGCGATGGTGATGATGAGAACAACCCAGTCGAGGACGAACCTCCTGAGATACCACCGAAACATCGACGTCAGCGGCGCCGCTCTAAATCGCGTCGCGGTAAGAATAGCAATATCGGCACCGAAGATAATGATACTCCAGAGAACGCTGAAGACCAAGAAGACCCCATCGAACCAACATCCGAACAGGATGATAGGGAGGATGGGAACGGTGACCCTGAGAAGCAAGCAGGGAACAAAACTCGGAAGACAGCAACTATCTGCCACTCACCGAGGATGACGTGAGCCTCGGCGATGAAGATTTTATCATGCCAGAGGAACGCGTCAAACAAGAGCACTTTAAGCACCGGCTAATAGCCACGACAAGAAGCCTAAAAAAGAAACAGCAGAAGCTTCAAGCTGACCAAGATCTGCTCAATGACAGATGGACTAACGTCCTAGCAGCCGAAGAATACGGCCTTGAACACCCAACATAGAGTTACCCAAAGCATAAGCTGCTACCCCAATTCGACGACGAGGCGCTGGAGCCTATAGCACCCGCGCGTAACGCAGCTGACGAACCCGACCGCCCACCGTGTGGTCAGGACAGAATGACAACTCATGCCGAACACCAGCCCACACCACCTCGCCATAAAAGTCGAGAAATAATAGCTTAGGGATACACATACGACATATGACAGGACCTGGAAAATAGGGAATGTCAGATCAGGTCAATCTAAGGATTACGGGGGCGTGCTTCGGGGCGAGCGGAGGGCTATGAAGCCTGGTGCTATAAACATAACCAACCCCGGGCTGAAAACCGCATACGGGCTCCATCCGAACTGCATCGTGACATGGCCCGATACAGAGGCAACACACATCCCCTATGCTTCACCGATGAGGTAATGGAGCACGAGTTCCCTGAAGGGTTCAAACCCGTGAACATCGAATCGACGGTGCAACAGATCCCGCAATATGGATTGAAGATTTTCTTCTCCACATTCACATGGCTCGCGGTGATGATCTACACGCCATCAAATACCTTCCCCTAAAACATAAGGGGCCATCTAGGCACTGGTTAAACAGCCTCCCAGAAAACTCTATTAGAAGCTGGGAAGACTTGGAAAATGCCTTTAGAGACAACTTCGAAGAGACTTATATCTGGCCTTCGGATACCGATAACCTCAGTCATATAGTCCAACAACCCGGAGAGTCGGCCAGGAAATTCTAGACCAGGTTCCTAATTAAAAAGAACCAGATTGTCGACTGTCCGGACGCCGAAGCCCTAACGGCCTTCAAATATAGCATCTGCGACGAATGGCTTGCCCGAAACCTCAGCCAAGAAAAGCCAAAGTCCATGGCAGCCCTTACAGCACTAATGACCCGCTTCTGCGCGGGCAAGGATAGCTGGCTAGCTCGTAGCGATAATAGTACCAGCGACCCCGGCACTTCCGAAGGCCAAAACGGCAACAGAAGGCCCCGACGCAACAAACATAAATGTCAGAGCAACAATGATGATACAGAAAATACGGTAGTCAATGCCGGATTCAGTGGATCCAAATCAGGTCAATCGAAGAAGCCATTCAAACGAAACATAGATGGTTCATCAAGCCTGGACTGAATACGGGATCGACCCTGCCAGATCCACGACACTCCTGATAAGCCTGCCAACGACACCAACAAAAGATATTGGGTCTTCAAACAAGCTGGCAAGTTAAATGTCGAACATAAGGAGAAAGGGTCGCCCTGTGAGAATGACGATGAGGAACCTCGTGCACCGAAAGCAGGGGGACAGAAGAAATTTCCCCCCGAAATCAAAACGGTGAACATGATATACGTCACCCATATCCCCAAGAGGGTGCACAAGCGCGCGGTAAGGGACGTCTATGTGATAGAGCCAGTCGGCCCAAAATTCAACCCATGGTCGGCCTGTCTGATCACCTTCGATCGCAGGGACCATCCGATGAGTATCCGTCATGGAGGTTCAACCGCATTTGTCCTGAATCCAATCATCGATGGATTCCACCTTACGCGAGTCCTCATGGACAGCGGTAGCAGCCTTAACCTGCTTTATCAGGACACAGTCCGCAAGATGGGTATTGATCCGTCAAGAATCAAGCCCTCTAAAAGTACCTTTAAAGGAGTGATACTCGGTGTAGAGGCCCCCTGCACGGGCTCAATCACATTGGAAGTGGTCTTCGGTTCGCCGGACAAATTCCGCAATGAAGACTGGATCTTCGATATCGTCCCCTTTCGCAGTAGCTACCATGCACTGCTCGAACGAACCGCGTTCGCTCGTTTCAATGCAGTCCCACACTACTACTGTCTCAAACTCAAGATGCCCGGACCACGCGGCATTATAACAGTGAATGGAAACATGGAATGCTCCCTCCCCACTGCGGAGCACACCGTGGCCCTGGCAGTGGAAGTACAGGGTGGCCTCATCAAGCCAACTATTACGCCGGCGACCAAGTCCTCAGACACTGTCAAACGAGTCCGGACTACCCCACTATATGACAGTCCAGCTCGTCAGGAGCTCGATTGGCAATTCCGCCTCCATCTCATCCCCTATCGAATTGTGGCAGATGTACCACGCGTACATAATTATGCACTAAAAATACTATGGGAAAGGATGGAGGCATAATAAGGACAATGTCTACAATACGGCTAGACCCTATCAGTACACTTACATTTCCTTTTTATTTTTCCAGGTTCCTTACAACCCACACCACCCTTTCGACGGTACCAAGGCCTCTTTTCGTGGCCTATTATGAAAACACCGGACGATGATCCTCTCGAAGAACAATATACCAAGGAGAAAAGAAGCATAGACGTGTGCCAGAGTACCTAATGGATCATTAAAGATTACCTCGTCCGCTTTCAGGACGTAGGCACAGCTTCCCCTTGTGTTCGGCATGTAAAATAGCCTTGTTGCTTATCGCACTAGTTGTGTCAATACATTTTGACGTATCAATTAGACTATAATGGAAGCAGTTTTTAGCCCAAACCTATGTGGTGTTGGCTTATCTCTTAGCATATATTTCCCTATTTTTGTCCGACTGTCATGTACACCTTGGTATGACCTAAGTTGCCAGGGGCTCTATTAAGCCATGTACATCTTTTAAATACTAAAAATTCCGAACACTTCCACAGTGCAATTCGGCGTCCCGAATATAGCATTATATGCATTGGCCTCGAATCATGTCTTTGGTCAATAGTTGGGTTGCCCGGCTCCTATGCTTGCTACCTTACGTTCCGTCTGATCAGCTAGGGTAGTAAAGGGAGAACTACTGCGATTGTGTTTCTAGTTTACCCAGACAAACACCTTAGTAGAAAAATATGAAAACTGACAGTCATGATGTGGCGAGAGCTAGTCAGCTATTCGGCGACCAAGTATAAATCTATTGCAATTTTTTCCACATTATTCGATTGCAAGATTGGCGGCGTCCATCTTTCCCCACTGCACCTTGACACAGGCGAAGGCCATCCGCGCACGTTCGATGCAGACCGGCCGCTTCACGGCAACAAGCCTAGGGCAGGCACTAACCAGCCGCTTCATGAGACCGAAGTAGCTACTGGGCATGGGTTCGGCGGGCCAAAGACGGATTATCAAATCCCTGATGGCCAATTCAGCCACCCTATGCAGTTCGGTCCATTGGCAGCTGATCGCCGAGGGGCACAGGATGCTCTGGTGCAAGGTACTTCAACCAGAACAGTTTTTTGTTGAGCTCCCCTCTTCGGCCCGGAAGACCTCTGCGGCATCAGCAACACTCCGTGGCAGGTCCACACAAACACTCCTGGAGAACTCCAAATCCGGGTTAGAAAGATATACCTTTTCTTCACAAATTTTCTCTGCATGTTAAAGGCCTTACCCGCCGCAATTTGCTTTGCATCTTGGATCTCCCGGACTGTGCTTTGGGCTTCGGCCCGGGATTCTTCTGCACCTTGGAGTGCCTTGGCAAGTTCAGAATTTTTCTCTGAACTCTTGTGCTCTAAGGACTCGCATTTGCCTATGACATCCTTGAGCTCTTGCTGGACTTCTTCCACTCGCGATTCATGTTTAAGGCGGGAGGCTCGCTCCTCCTCCGCCTCCTTCTTGGCCTTGGCCAGTGCACTCTTGAGGGCCTCGACCTCAGACATGTCAACTGCAAACATAATTATAAAACTTATTGAGATACCACATCATAGCTGACATCGTTTCAGACGTGCTTGTGTATTACATACCTTTCTTTTCTTCTAACTTCCGCCTTAGCTTGGACGCTTTGATGGCATGGATAGCTGACCCCTGTTTAGCAACCTGCTTGTTCAAACAGATATGTACATTAACCTCCTGCATGAGTTATTAGATCCTCTGTTTGGTTTTTCTTTCCGAACAACGAACAGAGTCTCAAGGGCTACTATCTATACACAAGCATTCTTTTCGTACAACTAAAAGATACTGTAAAGCACATACCTCAAAGCCTCTTACAAGGCTAGTGTAGGCTTTGCTCAATCCGCTTTTCACGGACTAAACCTTTTCAATCACTGTACCCATAAGGGTATGATGTTATTCCACAATGGTGGCGCTCTGAACCACTCTCACCAGAGTGTCCGACGCCTCCGCATTGACAGAGGTCGCCGGTGTAGTAGGCACGCCCCCTTATTGCAAAGAGAGTTGCTCCTCTGTTTTCGGAACTGTGTGGGTTCTCGGAGCGATATTTGGTTGGGGGGCCAAACTGGACATGGCCCCTGTCTCCAGTCTCCATGGGGGTCGGTTCCCCATGTTATCGACAACCGAGGTGTCACCCTTAGGCACCATCTTGGCAGCCTCCGGCACCTCTCCCTATTCCAGAAGGATCCATTGGGGTCGGTGTTGTCTGCTGCAGTGGGGGAGGAAGCTGGTGGAGGTGAACCGCTCTCCATCATGTTTGGACCCAGCGAATTCCCAGTAGAGGAAGATCACTGGGGGAGGACATGAACCGGAATGCAGCATGCAATTTAAGCGTGTTATAACTATAAGCCAGAAAATATGGACACACACACTCACACACACACATATATATATATATATACCTTTGAATACTTACGATCCGGCCAGGGGCTTCGGCCTGGGGCGCCACTCGTCGACGTCCGACTCGGAGTCATCTGTAAGGGAGGTTCTCCCTTTCTTGGACGCCTCCGCCTCTAGATCAGTGGAGGCTGCCCTTTTCTTCTTATCCCCCTTAGGGGGGAGTTGCTCTCTTCCTCCTCCTCTTCCTCTTCGTCAGGGGAGGAGAGGGTTTTAGTGTCCCCGGATGCTATGTCCGAAGCACCCTTACGGTGGAGGCCACTCTTGGCCTCCTTACCCTTCTCCTTGGTTTTCTTTTCCGGTGCCTGGTACAGCACGGGACCAACATCCTCGTCAACAGGGGAATAGCTGAGTCTTCGGGTAGTGGAGCCGGATAGTGAATCCGTTCCGCTTTCTTTGTCCAGCCCTGCAAAAGAAACTAGAGAGTTTAGTTTGCTCCTTGGACTCGCAAAGTAAGGTTATCAAAGAACTTACGGGGGACGCAGCATGGGTGCTATCATAGCCGAGGTCTTCGACTGTCTCTGGCCATGACTTTTGGGTCTTGAAGAGCAGCTTCCACATATCTTTGTGCTTCGTGCAGAAGGACCGCTACAGGGTCTAGGGACCGTCTAGGTTGAACTTCCACATGGGCTCTTGATGTGCCTCACAGGGGAGAATCCGGCGGAAGAGCATCACCTGGATCATGCTGTCGAGGCTGGTATTTTTATCTACCATGTTGTTGATACGCTTCTGCAGCATCGTTACGTCGTCACATGACGCCCAATCCAGGCCCTTGTCGAGCCAGGATGCCAACCGCATTGGTGGTCTAGAATTGAACTCTGTAGGAGCAGCCCATGTGGAGTCACGGGGCTCTGTGACATAGAACCACCCCTGCTGCCATCCCATCACGGTCTCCATGAAGGTGCCCTTGGGCCAAGTGACGTTGGGCAGTTTTCTCACCATAGCGCCACCGCAATCAGCATGCTGGCCGTCCACCACTTTCGGCTTTGCATTAAAAACCTTGAGCCATAGGCCGAAGTGGGGGGAAATGCGGAGGAATGCCTCACATACGATGATAAATGATGAAATGTTGAGGAAAGAATTTGGGGCTAGATCATGGAAATCTAGCCCATAGTAAAACATGAGGCCGCGGACGAAATGATGAAGGGGAAACCCCGGTCCGTGAAGAAAATGAGGGACAAACACTACCCTCTCGCCGGGCTTTGGAGTGGGGATGATATGCTTTTTGGCTGGAAGCCGGTGGGCGATCTCCTTGGCCAGGTACCCCGCTTCTCGGAGTTCCATGATGTTTTTCTCCATGACGAAGGAAGCCATCCACTTGCCCTGCGCTCCGGATCCGGACATGGCTGGAGTACTTTCTAGGAACGGAGAGGATTGAAGCTTGGGCGCTAGAGCTTGAGGGTGGATGGGCTGAGGAAGGGGAAGGCATGGGGTAAAAAGGGGAATCTTATCTCCTCAAAAGGCAGTAAATATCATGCGTCCCCCACGAGCCTTAAAGCTCGCCTATTTCCAAGGGGTCGTGTGAAACGACACGATTGAGTTTCCCAAACCCATATTGATGAGAATCCCGTAATAAGGGGGCACGATCTCTTCTTTGACAAGGCATGTAGTCGGTGGTTCGAAACACGAAATGGGAGGCCGAAAAACAGTTTGAAATAATAAAATGGCCGGACGTAACGTCTTACTAGTGAAATCTTCAGATGACAGAACTTATCTGTATTCTGCCATTGTGATTCAGAGGTATAACTGTTGTACAGAGCCAGATATAGTACTAACGATCAACTACTTTGAAATATTCGAAGGAGGAACCCGCCTTGCAATGTCAAAGAAAATCTACGCGCCGGACATATCGTCATTGAAGACTGGTTCAGGGGCTACTGAGGGAGTCCAGTATTATGGGGTCCTCGGGCATCTGGGCTATGTGATATGGGCCGGACTAATGGTCCATGGAGATACAAGACGGAATACTTTCCCCCGTGTCTGGATGGGACTCTCCTTGTCATGGAAGGCAAGCTTGGCGTACGGATATGAAGATTCCTTTTCTGTAAACCGGCTCTGTACAAGCCCTAGTCCCCTCCAGTGTCTATATAAACCGGAGGGTTTAGTCCGTAGAGGCAATCATAACCATAATCATATAGGCTAGACGTCTAGGGTTTAGCCATTACGATCTCGTGGTAGATCAACTCTTGTAACCCCTATACCCATCTAAGTAAATCAAGCAAGAAGTAGGGTATTACCTCCATCAAGAGGGCCCGAACCTAGGTAAACATCGTGTCCCGTGTCCCCTGTTACCATCGATCCTTAGACACACAGTTCAGGACCCCCTACCCGAGATCTGCCGGTTTTGACACCGACACCCACAACGGCCCAATTTGAAGGCAGAAAACTAGTACAAGTTATCCTGACAAAAGGTGGTCTTCGCCTGCCGCTGATGCAGCTATGGGCTCACCGGTAACCTCCGTCCTGCCGTCCTGCTGGTCTTCGTCTTGTTGCATCGATATGGAACCCTTTGCTTGATGCCTCGGGACTCCTCGCTTGCGCCTGCTTCTTTAGTAGCAAAGAGGAAACTAGCACTCTACGCCCACTGCCGCCCGCCTGGCTTCGTTCGTCGCGGCTCACGTCACGTGAACCTCGTGAGGTGCCTCCCGCCTTGATATCTCCGCTCCTCGGGAGCCGGCCTAGTGAGGCTGCCCCCGAGGAGGTCCTGTGTCGTCCGCCACGTGAGGCTTGGCCCCTCGCGAGGGTCTTGAGTGGTTGCTGATGAAGATGGGCCATACCGGGCCGCTGGTAGAGCCACGTCATGGGCCGCAGGCAGGCAAGTCTGGGTACCCCCGTTCCCAGGACACCGACAATATTCCTTTTCTGTAAAAAGTCAAAAACAAGGAAAAAAACAGAAATTAGCACTTGGCTTTGGGTTAATAAGTTAGTCCCAAAGATAATATAAAATAGCATATTAATGCATATAAAAATCCAAAATAGTTAACATAATAGCATGGAAAAATAAAAAATTATTGATATGTTGGAGACATATCAAGCATCCCCAAGCTTAATTCCTGCTTGTCCTCTAGTAGGTAAATGATAATTTTTGATGTGGAATGCTACCTAACGTATTTATCAATGCAATCTTATTTATTGTGGCATTGATATTCAGATCTATAAGATTCAAAAAAAGTTTAATACTAACATAAAAAAATTAATACTTCAAGTGTATTAATAAAGCAATCACGTCTTCTCAAAATAACATGGGCAAAGAAAGTTATCCCTACAAAATCATATAGTTTTGCTATGCTCCATCTTCATCACACAAAGTATTTCATCATGCACAACCTCGGTATTAGTCAAGCAATTGTTTCATACTTTTGGTGTTCTCAAACTTTTTTAACTTTCACGCAATACATGAGCGTGAGCCATGGATATAGCACTATAGGTGGAATAGTATATGGTGGTTGTGGAGAAGACAAAAAAAGGAGAAAGTCTCACATCAACTAGGCAAATTATTGGACTATGGAGATGCCCATATATTGATATCGATGCAAGTGAGTAGGGATTGCCATGCAATGAATGCACTAGAGCTATAAGTGTATGAAAGCTCAAAAAGAAACTAAGTGGGTGTCCATCCAACTTGCTTGCTCATGAAGACCTAGGGCAATTTGAGGAAGACAATCATTGGAATATACAAGCCACGTTCTATAATGAAAAATTCCCAGTAGTATATGAAAGTGACAAAATAGGAAACTCTCTATCATGAAGAATATGGTGCTATTTCAAAGCACAAGTGTGGAAAAAGGATAGTAACATTGTCCCTTCTCTCTTTTTTTCTTTTTTTGTTTGGGCTTCTTTGGCCTCTTTTTTTCTTTGGGCTTCTTTGGCCTCTTTTATTTTCTTTAAAGTCCGGAGACTCATCCCAACTTGTGAGGGAATCATAGCTTCCATCATCCTTTCCACACATGGGACAATGATCTAATAATGATGATCATCGCACTTTTATTTACATACAACTCAAGAGTTACAACTCTATACTAGAACAAAATATGACTCTATATGAATGCCTCGGGCATATGAGAACAATATGACAATGATGTTATGTGTGATAATAAAACAGAATGGTGGAAGTTGCATGGTAATATATCTCGGAATCGCTATGGAAATGCCATAATAGGTAGGTATGGTGGCTGTTTTGAGGAAGGCATATGGTGGGTTTAATGCATCGGCAAAAGTTGCGCAGTACTAGAGATGCTAGCAAAGGTGGAAGGGTGAGAGTTGCGTATAATCCATGGACTCAACGTTATTCATAAAGAACTCACATACTTATTGCAAAAATTTATTAGTCACCGAAACAAACTACTAATACACATTCTCCTAGGGGAGAGGTTGGTAGGAGTTAACCATCCCGCGCTCCCGACTTCCACACAAAGGATGACAATCAAAAAATAAATCATGCCCGGCTTCATCACATAATGGTTCACCATACGTGCATTCTACGGGAATCACAAACTATAACACAAGTATTTCTATCAATCCACAATTACTCACTAGCATGACTCTGATATCACCATCTTTATATCTCAAAAGAAATGCAAGGAATCAAACTTATCATATATTCAATGCTCTTATATGAAAGTTTTTATTATATCCCTCTTGGATGCCTATCATATTAGGACTAAATCAATAACCTAAGAAAATTACCATGTTCTTTAAATACTCTGAAAATAATATAAGTGAAGCATGAGAGTTCATCAATTCTATAAATTAAATCCACCGATGTGCTCTAAAAAGATATAAGTGAAGCACTAGAGCAAACTGCCTAGCTCAAAAGATATAAGTGAAGCACATAGAGTATTCTAATAAATTCACGATTAAATCATGTCCCTCTCAAAAGGTGTGTACAACAAGGATGATTGTGGCAAACTAAAAAGCAAAGACTCATATCATACAAGATGCTTGATGACCCACAAGTATAGAGGATCAATTGTAGTTCTTTTGATAAGTAAGTGTGTCGAACCCAACGAGGAGCAGAATGAAATGAAAAGTGGTTTTCAGCAAGGTAATCTCTGCAAACACTAAAATTGTCGGTAACTATTAGTTTGATATCAAGGTAATTTGTAATGAGCAAGTAATGGTAACACTAAATAAAGTGCAGGAAGGTAGCCCAATCCTTTTGTGGCAAAGGATGGGCCAAAATGATCTGTTATAATAAGTGAAGCGTTCTTGAGGGTACACAGGAATTTCATCTAGTCACTTTCATCATGTTGGTTTGGTTCATGTTCGCTACTTTGTGTTGGGGAATGTATCATGCAATTTCAAAAAAATTCTTACGCTCACGCAAGATCTATCTAGGAGATGCATAGCAACGAGTGAAGGAAATATGCCCTAGAGGCAATAATAAAGTTGTTATTTATATTTCCTTATATCATGATAAATGTTTATTATTCATGCTAGAATTGTATTAACCGGAAACTTAGTACATGTGTGAATCCATAGAAAAATAGAGTGTCACTAGTTTGCGTCTACTTGACTAGCTCGTTGAATCAATGATGGTTATGTTTCCTAACCATAGACATGAGTTGTCATTTGATTAACGGGATCACATCATTAGAGAATGATGTGATTGACTTGATCCATCCGTTAGCTTAGCATGATGATCGTTTAGTTTGTTGCTATTGCTTTCTCCATAGCTTATACATGTTCCTATGACTATGAGATCATGCAACTCCCGAAAACCGGAGGAATTTTTTTGTGCTACCAAACTTCACAACGTAACTGGGTGATTATAAAGGTGCTCTACAGGTGTCTCTGATGGTGTCTGTTGAGTTGGCATAGATCGAGATTAGGATTTGTCACTCCGATTGTCGGAGAGGTATCTCTGGGCCCTCTCAGTAATGTACATCACTATAAGCCTTGCAAGCAATGTAGCTAATGAGTTAGTTACGGGATGTAGCATTACGGAACAAGTAAAGATACTTGCCGGTAATGAGATTGAACTAGGTATTGAGATACCGACGATCAAATCTCGGGCAAGTAACATACCGATGACAAAGGGAACAACGTATATCGTTATGCGGTTTGACCGATAAAGATCTTCGTAGAATATGTGGGAGCCAATATGAACATCCAGGTTCTGCTATTGGTTATTGACCAGAGATGTGTCTCGGTCATGTCTACATAGTTCTCGAACCCATAGGGTCCGCACGCTTAACGCTCGGTGATGATCGGTATTATGAGTTTATTTGTTTTGATGTATCGAAGGTAGTTCAGAGTCCTGGATATGATCACGGACATGACGAGGAGTCTCGAAATGGTCGAGACATAAATATCGATATATTGATGACTATATTTGGACGTCGGAATGGTTCCGGGTGAGTTCGGGCATATACCGGAGCACTGGGAGGTTACCGGAACCCCTCGGGAGGTATATGGGCCTTATTGGGCCATAGTGGGAGAGAATAGAGGGAGGCCTAGGAGGGGGCGCAACCCCCTCAAGCCCAATCCGTATTGGGTGGGGGGACGGCCCCCTTTCATTCCCCCTCTCTCCCCCTTCCTTCCACTCCTAGTCCAACTAGGGAAGGGGGGAATCCTACTCACGGTGGGAGTAGGACTCCCCATGGGGCGCGCCATAGGAGGGCCGGCCCTCCCCCTCCTGCACTCCTTTATATACGGGGGAGGCGGGCACCCCATAGACACACAAGTTGTTCATTGATCTCTTAGCCGTGTGCGGTGCTTTGGCGAAGCCCTGTTCTGGTGGCATCATCATCACCGTCATCACGCCGTCGTGCTGACAAAACTCTCCCTCGACACTCAGCTGGATCGAGAGTTCGTGGGACATCACCGAGCTGAACGTTTGCAGATCACGAAGGTGTCATACCTTCAGTGCTAGGATCGGTCGATCGTGAAGACGTACTACTACATCGACCGCGTTGTCATAACGCTTCCGATTATGGTCTAAGAGGGTATGTGGACAACATTCTCCCCTCTTGTTGCTATGCATCCCGATGATCTTGCGTGTGCGTAGGAATTTTTTTGAAATTACTGCATTCCCCAACAGTGGCATCCGAGCCAGGTTTATGCGTAGATGTTATATGCACGAGTAGAACACAAAGGAGTTGTGGGCGTGGGTATATACATATTGCTTGCCGTCACTAGTTGTTTCTTGATTCGGCGGTATTGTTGGATGAAGCGGCCCAGACCGACATTACGCATACGCTTACGCGAGACTGGGTCTACCGATGTGCTTCGCACACAGGTGGCTGCTGAGTGTCAGTTTCTCCAACTTTAGTTGAATCAGATTCAATGAACAGGCTTCTTTCTGAAGATCAAAAAGCAATCACTATATCGTATTGTGGCTTTGGATGCGTAGGTAAGAATGGTTCTTGCTCAGCCCGTAGCAGCCACGTAAAACTTGCAACAACAAAGTAGAGGACATCTAACTTGTTTCTGTAGGGCATGTTGTGATGTGATATGGGCAATACATGATGCTAAATTTTATTGTATGAGATGATCATGTTTTGTAACATAGTTATCGGCAACTGGCAGGAGCCATATGGTTGTCGCTTTATTGTATGAAATGCAATCGCCATGTAATTGCTTTACTTTATCACTAAGCGGTAGCGATAGTCGTAGAAGCAATAGTTGGCGAGACGACAACGATGCTTCAATGGGGATCAAGGTGTCAAGCCGATGACAATGGTTATCATGATGGTGCTTTGGAGATGGAGATCAAAGGCACAAGATGATTATGGCCATATCATATCACTTATATTGATTGCATGTGATGTTTATCCTTCATGCATCTTATTTTTCTTAGTTCGACGGTAGCATTATAAGTTGATCTCTCACTAAATTTCAAGGTATAAGTGTTCTCCCTTTCTCGGAGTAATGGGCCACGGGTAGGCTCACCCGAGGCTCATAACCTTTCAAGACATTGGGGCTGACTGCGCCCCTTGAGACAACAGACGGAGAGCCGACTTCAGGAGAGCGCCTGGAGGAACAATCGGCTGCCCATATGCATCCGAGTCCTAGAGATGAGATCAAGACCGGCCGACTCCGACTGGCGGCTTCCGGAGAAGCCGGCCACGGGGAGTCGGCCCACAACACCGGCAAAGCCCATGCCCTCAACAAGGGGGATGGGACAGGGAGTGGCGACAGTAAAGCCCACTCCCTCCCCTTTTCCAGGGGATGGCAAGGACAGAATGCGCTGTACTAGCGGAGATCTCCGTTTGGCGAAGTCCTGTACCCACGACGGCCTGCCGGTACATTCCACGGATGACGGGCCCTACCGGTCAGTGAGAGTCTGGAAGATGGCAAGGGCGCCACCAGTCGGACCCGAAGGGAGCCGGCCAGCGGGAGTCGGCCTGCCCCTCCCATGGGTCACACACGCCATTAACTAGACGAGACAGGGAGTGGCTACAATAATCGCCCGCCAGGCGGCATGACTGTTGCTGCGACCCCATGACCAAGCCTCCGTCATTAGAGGCACAGCTACAGTAATCAGCAGCCGGCAGGACCCGCTAGCGGCGGGTGCGGCCTGTCGGCTCTGTACCAGACCAGTCGGCTGGGCCCACCAATCGGCGGGCCCCAACAGTCGGCAGGAGGGCCCACAGGCGAAGAGACTGCCAGCTGGGCCCTGCGTCCATACAGTTTACCTTTTTACCCCTGGGGGGGTAGGCTTATATAAACCCACCAGGGCACCCATGCAAAGGGTTCCGATTCATTAGAACTAGACCAGACCTTAGAGGAAGGAGAGAGCTGGCCCTGCCTTCTCCTACCCACAGATACAGCTCGAGGAGCGCCTTTGTACTCCCTTTGCCTTAGTGATCATGCCGAGACCCCGTAGAGCAGGACTAGGGGTGTTATCTCCTAGGAGAGCCCCGAACCTGGGTAAAGTACGTCAGCGTTCGTGTCTACGCCTCATCCCGTTTCCAGGCACCGGCGACGTTCTACTCGCCCCCACCATGATAAGCCATCCATTGGCATATGTCGCACCCAACCCCCGACATTTGGCACCCACCGTGGGGCCTGGTGCACCATCGTCCGGAGACCTGTTCTGGACGGGAACCCTTTTTCTCCCTGGCGAGCGCAGCCAGCCCGGCACGCCAGACGGAGTCTGCGCCGACGCGCTGCATGGCGCTGAAATCGCCTGCGCAGCCAGTTGCCTCACTGATCTTGTCGGCGAGGTCCGCCTCTCCGACGAGCCCGCATCGGACTCAGGCACGGGCGGCCCTGAGAGCCTCCTTGCGGGCCTCCTCAATCAACTCCACGTCGCCAGCGAGCCAGCTGGGGACTTGCAGTTCGTAGGCTCCACCGATTCGATGTTGGTCGTCTCTGACACCGTGTCACTTGACACGTTCCCCACCAACATGGTGGTCTAGGACAAACCGCTTCCTTGTGCGGAGAGCGGCAGAAGCACCGTCACGAAAATGCTTGTCATGGATCATGACGAGCACTCTGGCCGGGGTGATTATGACCCGCTCAATGCGGTGCTACAAGACCTAGCGGTGCCCATCCCCGAAGATGCCGACACCGAGACGCTGGAGGCACGCCGCCTTCAGCTAGTCGAAGGCGCCAAAAAGCTGGCCAGCATGAGACGCCTGTCAGAAGCCTACCAGCGCGAGATGGACCACGCTGTGGGCGGCATGCCGGTTGCGGCTGGGCCTAGCCACCCTGGCACGGTCCAGCAGTGCGGCGCGACTATCGCCGATCTGTTCGGGGCGAATCGCCCCGTCTACACCATGCCTGCGGAGAATATTCGAGCCGCCCAGGCGGCGGCGGACGAGCTAGACAAGTTCGAGGGCGAAGGACGTTGCTTGATGAGGGAGCGCGTCCAGCGACTCCTTGACGCGGCTGCTGAGCAGAACGAGGTCGGCTGCCACACTGATGCGCCGCGCCAACAGAATGACAACCTGCTTCCGCCCCGAGACCAAGGCACGGAGTCTCGAACACCAACTAGCGGCATCCGCGGAAGAAAAGACAAGGAGCCGGCTGCCTCCTCCCCCTAGAAGGGAAAGGCGAGTCTCCTCGCCTCATGTTGATCACCCGACGCTCGGCGACCGCCTTGGCCGCCGAGAGGGAGTCAGAGAGAATGACGCCCGCCACCAGATCGACCGTCTCCACCGATCACTGGCGCTTGAAGAAGAAGATGAGTTGGGTCCGCCGTGTTTTGGCCCCCGCATCTGAGACGAGCCCTTCCCCAAAGGTTTCACGCTCCCCAGAGATACACCTAAATATAGTGGCTCCATGAAGCCGGAAGACTGGCTGGTCGACTACTCCATGGCCGTCAGCATAGCAAATGGCAACAAACGTGTTGCCGTGAAGTACGTTCCGCTCATGCTCCAAGGCACGGCCCGGGCTTGGCTGAATAGCTTAAGGCCCCGCAGCATCAACAGTTGGGTCGACTTCACTGATGCCTTCGTCCGCAACTTCACCAGCACTTACAAGTGGCCTCCCAAGCCTCGCCAGCTCTCCTTATGTGTACAGGGCCCCAGCGAGTCAATCCGCGACTACCTCACGCGCTGGGCCGAGCTTCGCAACTCTTGCGAAGGCGTGCGCGAGGTGCAGGCCACTGAGTACTTCACCACTGGATGCCAAGAGGGCACCCTCCTCAAGCACAAGCTTCTCTGCGACGAGCCGGAAACCCTCGACGAGCTGCTGATCATAGCAGACAAGTACGCCACAGTTGACTCCTCCATGAAGATGGAGATTCAAGTTAGCTCGACCAGCAAGGTGGCTCCTCAGGCTCCTCGAACCCCGGCCGGAGACATCAGTCGGTGTCAACCGCAGAACGACCGCAAGCGCACAGCCCCACCACCGACTTCCACCAGTCGGCAGGTGGCGACAGTCAAAAACCAATAGCCGGAAGGGCAGCCCCCGCCCAAACGCCAGAAGGGCGGCAAGCCCATCTGGCAGCCAACTTTCTCATATAAGAAGACTTTGGATGGACCCTGCAAGTTCCACAGTGGCGCAAAGCCATCCAACCACACCACTCAGAAATGTCACTGGCTCACCAGGATAGCCAAGGGAGACAGACTTTTGCCTCCCCCACCTGTGGGGCAGCTGCCTCCTCCGTCCCAACAGCCGGCGGTTAGACCAGTCGGCGCAGTACAAGACGAGTACCCAGAAGAGCTTATGTCGTGTTCACCAGTGTGGCCGACGGTCGACGCAGCAGGCGGCTGCAGCAGCAGGAGGTGAATGCAGTGACATCTGACACCCCAGAGTTCATGCATTGGTCTGAGAAGCCCATCAGCTGGAGCAGAGCTGACCACCCAGAAGTAATGCCCAAACCCGGCTCCTACGCCTTGGTTTTGGACACCACCTTTGCCATGGACAACCGAGCTGCTCGCTTCTCCAGAGTCCTGATAGACAGCGACAACAGCATCAACATCCTGTACAAAGACACCATGGAGAAGTTAGGAATCAGGCAGAGGCAACTGCAGTCCAGCCGGACGGTGTTCCACGGCATAGGCCTTTCCTGCTCACCAATCGGCAAGATCTTGATCAACGTCCTCTTCGGAGACAAAGATCATTTCCGCCGAGAGACAATTTGGTTCGAGGTGGTGGACCTAGAGAGCCCATACCATGCGCTGCTTGGCCGGCCTGCCGTGGCCAAGTTCATGGCCGTCCCCCACTATGCCTACCTCAAGATGAAGATGCTGAGTTCCAAGGGATCCTGACCATAACTGGCGATTACAAGAAGTCATCCGCCTGCGCATCAGAGAGCAGTCAGCTGGCCGAGTCCCTCATGATCGCAGCGGAGAAGCGACTGCTAGACCGGGTTGTGGCGATGGCAAGCAAACAGCCAGAGATGTCGCCTGATCCGAGAGAGTCGGAAGCTGAGGGCTCGTGCAAGCCGGCCAAAGAAACAAAGAAGATACCATTGGACCCAGAGCACCCAGAGAGGTACGCTGTTGTAGGCACCAACCTCGACAGCAAATAGGAAGGCGAGCTCGTCAATTTCCTCCGTGAGAATCGAGACATCTTCGCATGGCCCCCCAAAGACATGCCAGGTGTCCCGACGGAATTCGTCGAGCACAAATTACACGTCCGATCTGATGCCAAGCCAGTTAGGCAGCCTTTGCATCACTTGTCAGAAGAGAAGAGGAGAGTTGTTGGAGAAGAAATAGCCCAGCTGTTGGCGGCCGGCTTCATCATGGAAGTATTCTTTCCAGAATGGCTGGCCAACCCGGTCCTGGTACTGAAGAACAAGCAATGGCGAATGTGTATTGACTACACTAGCCTCAAAAAAGCATGCCCCAAGGACCCGTTCGCTTTGCCCAGGATCGACCAAGTGATAGACTCCACAGCCGGATGCGAGCTGTTGTGTTTCTTGGATGCATATTCAGGGTATCACCAGATCAAGTTGAACCCAGCTGACAGGCTGAAGACTGCCTTCATCACGCCGTTTGGAGCTTTCTGCTACCTGACCATGATGTTCGGCTTGAAGAACACCGGCGCCACCTTCCAACGACGCATGCAGAAGTGCCTCCTCAAGTAGCTCGGCAGAAATGCTCATGTTTACGTGGACGATGTGGTGGTAAAGACGGAGAAGCATGGAACGCTGCTGGAAGACCTCAAGGAGACCTTTGAGAACTTGCGCCTATTCCAGATCAAGCTCAACCCGGAGAAGTGCGTCTTCGGAGTACCAGCCGGCCAGCTCCTTGGCTTCCTGGTCTCCGAATGCGGCATAGAATGCAACCCCGTGAAGATCAAGGCCATTGAAAGGATGGAGGTACCCGGCTGACTGCTGGACGTACAAAAGTTCACCGGCTGTTTGGCGTCCATCAGCCGATTCATCAGTCGGCTGGGTGAGAAGGCTCTTCCCATGTACCAACTCATGAATAAGACCACTTTTTTCAAGCGGAACCACAAGGTGGACGAAGCTTTTTTCCAACTAAAGAAGATGCTGGCTACTCCACCTGTCATGGCGGCTCCGACTCCTAAGGAGCCCATGCTCCTCTACATCGCTGCCACCAGCCGAGTAGTTAGCACAGTCATCGTGGTAGAACGCAACAAGGAAGGCAAGGCGCTATCAGTCCAGAGACCGGTATATTATTTGAGTGAAGTGTTGTCGACCTCCAAGCAAAACTACCCCCACCACCAGAAGATGTGCTATGGTGTGCACTTTGCCGCCAAGAAATTGAAGCCTTATTTCCAAGAACATCCAACCACTATGGTCTGCATGGCTCCTCTAGCCGAGATCATCGGCAGCCGAGACGCTTCGGGCCGAGTGGCCAAGTGGGCCATAGATTTGGCCCCCTACACCATCTACTACCAACCTCGCACTGCCATCAAATCACAAGCGCTGGCCGACTTCCTCGTCGACTGGGCCGAAACCCAGTATCTACCGCCAGCGCCCGACTACACCCATTGGCAAATGCATTTCGACGGTTCCAAGATGCGCACCGGCTTGGGAGCTGGCATCGTCCTAACCTCTCCCAAGGGCGAAAAGCTCAAATATGTGCTGCAAATCCATTTTGCCGCCTCCAACAATGTCGCCGAGTACGAGGAACTCATTCACGGGCTCCGGCTAGCCAAAGAGCTCGGCATTCGCCGGATCCTGTGCTATGGTGACTCCGACTTGGTGGTCCAACAGTCGTCAGGCGATTGGGATGCCAAGGATGCAAACATGGCAAGCTACCGCTTCCTCGTACAGCAACTCAGTGGATATTTTGAGGAGTGCGAGTTTCTCCATGTACCAAGAAACGACAACGACCAAGCAGACGCCCTGGCGCGAATCGGCTCCACCCATCATGCGATACCATCCGGCATCGCCCTCCAGCGCCTCCTCAAGCCGTCCGTCAAGGCATCGCCGGAGTCAGACTCCATCTTCGTGCTGGCTCCTCCTGAAGTAGTCGGATCTGACTCGAGAGCCCCCGTAGATGGCACGAGTATTCCGGCAGGCGGCACGAGAATCGTGGCAGTCACACCCGGCTCTGGGACTGCGGCAGTCAGCCCGGAGACTTCAGAGCTTGGCCTGGAGACTTCAGAGCCCGGCCTAGGGACTGTGCCAATCCGCCCGGGGACTTCATCGACACAGCAAGCGGCTGGCGACTCCAACCCGCCACCTCCCGGCCCAGCCGCCCTCGTCCAAGTCGCAGTCTTGGCTGTTGCAGAAATTGCAGCACCTTCATGGGCCCAGCCCATCCTCAAATTCATGGTGAACAAAGAGCTGCCAACTGATGAGTTCTCGGCTCGACAAGTACAACACTGGGCGACAACGTACACCATAGCTAATAGATATCTTGTAAGGCGCAGTGTCACTGGTGTTTACTAGCGCTGTGTGGAGCCTGAGCAAGGCCAAGCAATTCTCAAGGACATGCATCAGGGCGAGTGTGGCCACCATGCGGCTTCGAGAGCACTCGTCACCAAAGCTTTCCGCCATGGATTCTTTTGGCCGACTGCTCTTGAAGACGCCAAGTCTTTGGTCCAAAAATGCAAGGGGTGCCAGAAGTTCCGCTCTAAACCTCATCAGCGGACTTCTGCACTCAAGACTATTCCCATTGCCTAGCCCTTTGCTGTTTGGGGCCTGGACATGGTCGGACCATTCAAGACGGCACGAGGCGGTTTGACTCACTTACTTGTCGCAGTGGACAAGTTCACCAAGTGGATAGAAGCAAAACCAATCAAGAGTTTAAATGGTCCGACCGCTGTGACCTTCATCTCCGACATCACAACTCGGTATGGCATACCGCACAGCATCATCACCGACAACGGCACAAACTTTGCCAAAGGTGCCTTGGCCCATTTCTGCATGATGCAGGGCATCAGACTGGACTTAGCGTCCATTGCCCATCCGTAGTCCAACGGCCAGGTAGAGCGAGCAAACGGCCTAATCCTGTCCGGCATCAAGCCTCATCTGGTCGAGCCACTAGAGTGCTCGGCAGGCTGCTGGCTTGACAAGTTGCCAGCCGTCCTTTAGAGCCTGCGCACGACTCCAAACAAGTCAGTCGGCTTCACGCCCTTCTTTCTCGTCTACGGTGCCGAAGCCGTCATCCCAACAAACATAGAGTTCGACTCCCCCCGAATCACCATGTACACCGAGGAGGAAGCAGAGGAAGCACGTCAAGACGACGTCGATCTGCTGGAAGAGGGCCGGCTGTTGGCACTCAGTCGGTCTAGCATCTACCAGCAGAGCCTACGCCGATGCTACAATCGGAAGGTCAAGCCGTGATCTTTCCAAGAAGGAGACCTTGTGGTCCGGCTGATTCAGCGAACAGCTGGCCAGCACAAGCTCTCAGCACCCTGGGAAGGCCCTTTCATCATCAGCAAAGTGTTGGGCAACGACTCCTACTACCTGATCGACAGTCAGAAGCCCCGAGCACGCAAAAGGGACAACTCCGACAAAGAGACGGAGCGGCCATGGAATGCAAACCTCCTCCGAAGATTTTACAGTTAATGCAGTATGTATCACACTACCTTTTTTATTAAAGTATGAAGAATTCGGGCCCCTCGAGAAGAGCTCGGGGACTGCCTTATTTTATCTATATGATAGAGTTATGACTATGAGTATGTTATTCTTTGTTATGCCATTTAGCACCGGGTTCGACTAGTCGGCCCAGGGACTTGCCGCCTTGAGCTATGAAACAACTTCCTGCAGCTGGACAAGTAATGTGTGGCACTTAAGCCATCTCTTGTTAGAAGCCGCATATCACAGAGCAACTGTCTGGCGAGCAGGAGTAAGGTAGAATGGGTGTCCATATGAAAAATGGCTAAGGATTCAAAGCTCGCTCATAGTTTAAAACCGGTTTACAACCTTTTACAACCGACTCTTTAGCAGCCGGCTTGCCGTTTTTTAAATTAACTTGCTAAAAACTCTAAAAGGCTAAGTACTTGCCTTCCCAAAGAAGCCAAGTATTTGATCTAGCGGAAGTCCACAGAGCGGCTATCCGACTGGCAAGACGACAACCAAGGGAAGGTGGCAAAGGAAAAAGTCAAAGAGCAATAAGCAAGAAGAGATAGAATGCGCATAAATATTTACATAGAAAGGCCCTCGGCCGAATCATCAAATAGAAGTTCAAGATACACCCAGTGGGTGGAATTGTGCAAAATAACAAGTTCATCGAGACTGCTAAGCAGGTAAAACAAAGATAAAGTGGCAGCCTAGGAAGCCGCAGATGGATTCGGAGGACCAGAGGGGTCGGCGGTGCCAGTTGCCGGGGCGGCCGGCTGGTTGGTCTCTGCTTGATCACCTCTGGCGATAGCTAGCTCAGTTGGGCGCGGCTCGTTGCTAGAGGTGCGGTCGAGCTGGGGCTGGCCGTCTACCTCGACCTATGGCATCTCCTCCTCGTCTCCCTCCTCCTCCTCGCCTTCCTCTTCGCCACTGGAGTCGATCACCTCCGCCGAGTCCTCGTCGTCGCCCGGGTTCAGCCCGAACCACTCCGGCGGCACCTCCTCGCTGTTCTCAGTCCACTCTGGGATGAAGACGCTAGTGTCAGTGTACTCAGCGATCGACGCGGCACGCTTGACAAGATCGTCCTCCACCACTGCCAGCTCCGCCTGAGCTTCTAGCCGGAACGTGGCTAACTGGGCTAAACTCAGCCCAGGATACCACGCCTTGGTGAATTCTAAAGCCCGGCGTGCTCCAGCCCGGGCCGAAGAACCCTTCCAGGCCTCAAGACGGCCGGCTGCTACCTCCAGCCAGTCGACAGTCTGACTGGGGGTGCGCGGTGCCTGCATATCCGGCCACAGGGCAGCAATCGCCTGGGCGCCGACACGTTGAAGCCGGCGCAGCATCCGGTGGGCCGGCAGAAGGCGGGCCTCGATGCTAAGAATCTGCTCGCCAAGAGTTTGGGGGTTGTTGGCGGCAATCTGTGCGCCGTCCGCCCTTCGTGCTTCACGATCAGCCTCGATGGCTTGATTGGCGTCATCCGAATGGCCGTGGAAGAAGTCTGCTAAGGAAGAAGAGCGAAGAAACAAGGTTAAAAATTTAAGGCTGACTCAGCCAGCAATCGGCAGCCTAGAAAAGGAAATGAGGAGAAGCTCACCATCGACAAGATCTTCGATTGCTTGGAAGCCGGAGACCAGCGTCGCCTCCTTGTCGGTCCAGGAGGAGCGCTTGGACGCAAATTCGGCAAGAAGGGCGGTCTCCTTGTCCTCCGCCTCCTTCTGGGCCCTCTGGAGCAGCTCCTTCTACTCCGCCAGCTGCGTAGCCAGCCGGTCGCGCTCCTCCTTCAGCCGGCCGCACTCCTCCTTGATGCGCAGAGCGGTGTTGACTTCGCCCAGCTGCTGCTGCAGGGCGGCATTGGCCTCTGTAGAAGGAAAATGAGCGGTGTCGGTCGTCAACAAAGAAGAAAGGTCGCCAGCGAGATCCGGCCCGACTGCTCAGCAGTCGGCCCAAATCTCGGGGACTACAGCCCGCGGGTGCGCCAGTGCGCCCCCATAGAAAAAGAAAAAGACTCACCCTAGCTGTCTGACAAGTCGGCGGTCCGCTTGGCCAGCTCCTAAACATTGGCATTGAAGGAGGTCACGCGAAGATTGTGGTAATCCTGCATCAAAATTTCATACCAAATGTTGGTGGTTGGAGCTCACCAATTAGAGTTCCGAGCCGGCTGCTTAGCAGCCGGCCCGAAACTTGGGGACTACACCCAGTGGGTGCGCTGGTGCGCCCCCACAAAGAAAAACAAGGAAAGCAAAAATAAAAAGGAAGGACGTGTACCCGGATGGCTGTTCGCGATGCCAGATATGCCTTGGTGCACTCCTTGATGGCATCCCTCGGCCCGGAGCTTGGCTTGGACGTCCAAGAGCGCCCGGTTCAACGGGCCCGTCCCGCCTCCCCGCACCCACCCGGTGGGTGCGGTGCTCCACACCTCGGTGTCCGGGATCGTGGAGCTCGCAGCGCCGGTCTCCAAAGGGCGCGATGCTGAGGCCGCCCTCGCGAGACAGCGGCACGTCGGCGTGCACACCTCGAGGGCCAGGCCCGTCGCCGCCACGCCTCTGGTTGGCGGCACTGGCGGGTCCGCCGGTTGCCCTCCTGGCGCACTTCTGGAGGGCGGCGGCGGCATAGTGACTTCTGGCGTGGCGGTGACGTTGGCGTCCCTCTCCATCACCGGGTTCTCGTCGCCGACTTCCCCAGTCTGTGCCGTGAACTCCGGTGGCGGCGGCGCAGAGTTCAAGGGGACGACAAACACCGCTGACTGGCGGTGTGCGGCTTCCTCAGTGCGCTTCTTCTCCGCATCGGCGGCCTCGGCTTCCGCCAGCTTCTTCAGGGCAGTGGCCTCCGCCTTGTCGGCTTCCGCCTTCTTCAGGCGGGTGGCTTCCCGCTCCTCACACACCTCCCGCGCGTTCCGCTCCGTCGCCTCCCTGAGGTCGGCGGCGGGATCAATCCGCCGGGTGGTGGAGGAGGTCTCCGCCGACTTTACGACGGAGCCGGCGGCCGACTTCTCAAGAGAGAGCGGGGCCCTAAAGTCGGGAAAATAAAGAAAAGGGGATTTCAGACAGACTCAATAAAGAAATGTGAAGGCACAAAGGGAGGTAGTACTTACGCCGAAATCAGTTGCAGCGTCTTCACCACCTTGCAGAAGCGGTTGGCCTTTGCGGCCGCTTCATCCCGCTTGGTCGCCGCGGCTGAGCCCTTGTGCTTTTTCGGCCGACTGCCGACCAGGCTCGTCCCGGCCCTTCGCTTCTTGCCGCTACCTTGAGCGTCCAGCGGGGCTGACAAGCCCGCGCCAGGCTGGCCGGCTCCTGGCTGGTGGCGCAGGGCGACCTCCTCGTCATCATCAGGCCAGTCCTCGAGACTAGCCCCATGTCTCGGGCCACCTGCTATGCCACCTCCTCCCTCAGCGTTGTCCTCCAGGGCCGCCGCCCCCAAGTCGGGGTCATCCACATCACTCTCCGCTCGGTCGGGGAGGAACTCGCACTCCGGCCCCACGGTGCTGGCTGCTGGCTGGAGGAGGGGGTTCTGACCAAAGCCGACTGGTCAGAATGGACAAGACGGACTCGGCGGCAAAGATGTCAGGAGAATCGAAGAAAAAGAGAGAAGGAAAACGACTCACCAGAGGTGGAGAGGCAGCAAGTGAATACGGCTCCTTGCCGAACTGCCACTCTTCGTTGAGGTCGCAGCTCGCAAGATAGTTCGCCATGTAGGATACCTCCTCGTGAGGCATCTCCTTGGTGCACATCCGACTTGGGTCCCGGTGCTCGCTCATCCGACAAATCATGTGGGGGAAACTTTGGAGGGGAAGCACTCGGCGTGCCCGAAGGCGGCCAGCAAGTCCGACCCGGTCAGGCCCTCTGAATGCGCCATCACTCGAAGCCGCGCAACGGCGCCGGCTCCTGCAGGCGTGGACGTCCGGGCCCGGTGCGACCAGTTGGGCTGCCTCCCAGCTGGCAGGCCGGCTATGTAGGCCGGCAGGTTGACCCAATCACCCTCCGCGGAGACGTTCTTCACGTAGAAGTACGACCGCTGCCACATCTTCACCGACTTGATCAGCCTAATGGAGGGAAATGGGTTGTCGGCCCCCGACCTCCGCACGGTGATGAAGCCGCCGCACTGAGCCGGCATGCCCGCGGCTTGGGTGCCGAGCTTGGAGTAGAAGAACTCCCCCCAGAGCTCGATGGTGGGGAGAACGCCGATGAAGCCTTCGCACAGGGTGACGAAGGCGGACAATAGCACCACCGTGTTGGGGGTGAGGTGGTGCGGCTGGAGTCCATAGAACTCGAGGAAGGAGCGGAAGAAGTTGCTTGCCGGCAGGCCCAGGCCGCGTAGGCAGTGCAAGTGGAAGATGACCCACTCGCACTCCTGCGGCGCCGGCGAGATTTCTCCCCTCCACGCGAGGCGGACCCTCATGAGGTCCTCGCCGAGCAATCGACGCGTCTTGCGGAGGAAATCAATGTGATCATCATGGACCTCCGAACTGTCCCAGGTACCGGAGTGCGCCCTCGGGGGCGTGACGGCGGAGGAAGAGCTCATCGTGAGCAGACCGCCGCGACGTTCGACGAGGCTCAAGGTGCAGAGAGAGAGAAGAGGGAGAGGAAGCAGTGGGGAGGCGGGACGCGTGTGCTCCTCCGCTTCCCCTCCTCCCCCTACTTATAGCTAGTGGACTACGAAGCCGAGGGGGCGGTTGTGGGATTTACTGCGCCCACTACCCCACGCCCCCCACGTTTATCACGTAAGGTTACTGTGCACAGTAACTACATGGGAACCTCAACCGTCCCCCATGGCCGCATAGGATCCGCTCGCGTGCCGAGGTGCGGTAGTGGCGGGCCCCGCCTGCGGACATGTCCCATCTCGCGGATGGGCAGGCAGGCTGGCCCGTCCACTGGTTGCCACGTGGCGGGCCTGAAGTGGGTGGCGGCCAGGAGGCTTAGCTTGTACGCCACTGAGTTCCCGCCAGAGCATTCGAAAGTATTTCGTGGACCAGTCAAAATCAGGCGACTCTGGCTCCTACCAGTCGGCCCGGTAGAGTCAAGCAGAGTCCCCACCTCAAGTACTCGGAGAATGAAACCACTGAGGCTCCTTGGCTGGTTGCCCGCAGCGCCTCATCATCTTCGGGGACTACTGTTGGAGTAATGGACCATGGGTAGGCTCACCCGAGGCTCATAACCTTTCAAGACATCGGGGCTGACTGCGCCCCTCGAGACAACAGACAGAGAGCCGACTTCAGGAGAGCGCCTAGAGGAACAGACGGATGCCCATATGCGTCCGAGTCCTAAAGATGAGATCAAGACCAGCCGACTCTGACTGGCGGCTTCCGAAGAAGCCGGCCACGGGGAGTCGGCCCACGACACCGGCAAAGCCCATGCCCTCATCAAGGGGGATGGGACAGGGAGTGGCGACAGTAAAGCCCACTCCCTCCCCTTTTCCAGGGGATGGCCAGGACACAGTGCACTGTACCAGCAGAGATCTCCGTCTGGCGCAGCACTTTGCCATGCCATCCCTGACGTCGGCAACAGTGGGCGGAGTCCTGTACCCACGACGGCCTGCCGGTACGGTCCACGGATGATGGGCCCTACCGGTCAGTGAGAGTCCGGAAGAAGGCAAGGGCGCCACCAGTCGGACCCGAAGGGAGCCGGCCAACGGGAGTCTCCCTGCTCCTCCCATGGGTCCCACGCGCCATTAACCAGACGAGACAGGGAGTGCTACAGTAATCGCCCGCCAGGCGGCAGGACTGTTTCTACGACCCCATGACCAAGCCTGCGTCATTAGAGGCACGACTACAGTAATCAGCAGCCGGCAGGACCCGCTAGCAGCGGGTGTGGCCTGTTGGCTCCGTACCAGACCAGTCAGCTGGGCCCACCAATCGGCGGGCCCCAGCAGTCGGCAGGAGGGCCCATAGGTGAAGAGACTGCCAGCTGGAACCTGCGTCCATATAGTTTACCATTGTACCCTTGGGGGGTAGGCTTATATAAACCCCCAGGGCACCCATGCAAAGGGTTCCGATTCATTAGAACTAGACCAGACCTTAGAGGAAGGAGAGAGTTGGCCCCGCCTTCTCCTACCCACAAATACATCTCGAGGAGCGCCTTTGTACTCCCTTTGCCTTACTGATCATGCGGAGACCCCGCAGAGTAGGACTAGGGGTGTTATCTCCTAGGAGAGCCCCGAACCTGGGTAAAGTCCGCCGGCGTTCGTGTCTACGCCTCATCCCGTTTCCAGGCACCGGCGATGTTCTACTCGCCCCCACCATGATAAGCCATCCATTGGCATATGTCGCACCCAACCCCCGACACCCTTAGTATGCACCATTGCTATAGTTCGTCGTGCCGAGACACCACGTGATGATCGGGTGTGATAAGCTCTATGTTCACATACAATGGGTGCAAGTCAGTTTTGCACACGTGGAATACTCGGGTTAAACTTGACGAGCCTAGCATATGCAGATATGGCCTCGGAACACTGAGACCGAAAGGTCGAGCGTGAATCATATAGTAGATATGATCAACATAGTGATGTTCACCATTGAAAAGAACTCCATATCACATGATGATCGGACATGGTTTAGTTGATATGGATCATGTGATCACTTAGATGACTAGAGAGATGTCTATCTAAGTGGGAGTTCTTAAGTAATTTGATTAATTGAACTTTAATTTATCATGAACTTAGTACCTGATAGTATTTTGCATGTCTATGTTGTTGTAGATAGATGGCCTGTGATGTTGTTCCATTGAATTTTAATGCGTTCCTAGAGAAAGCTAAGTTGAAAGATGATGGTAGCAACTACACAGACTGGGTCCGTAACTTGAGGATTATCCTCATTGTTGCAAAGAAGAATTACGTCCTGGAAGCACCGCTAGGTGATAAACTCGCTGCAGGAGCAACGCCAGATGTTGTGAACACCTGGCAGAGCAAAGCTGATGACTACTTGATAGTTTTCCGCGCCATGCTTTACGTCTTAGAACCGAGACTTCAACGATGTTTTGAATGTCATGGAGCATATGAGATGTTCCAGGAGTTGAAGTTAATATTTCAAGAAAATGCCCGGATTGAGAGATATGAAGTCTCCAATAAGTTCGATAGCTGCAAGATGGAGGAGAATAGTTCTGTCAGTGAACATATACTCAGAATGTCTGGGTACCACAACCACTTGACTCAACTAGGAGTTAAACTTCCTGATGATAGTGTCATTGACAGAGTTCTTCAATCACTGCCACCAAGCTACAAGAGCTTTGTGATGAACTATAATATGCAAGGGATGGTTAAGACGATTCCTGAGCTCTTCGCAATGCTAAAGGCTATAGAGGTGGAAATCAAGAAGGAGCATCAAGTGTTGATGGTCAACAAGACAAGCAGTTTCAAGAAAATGGGTAAAGGGAAGAAGGGGAACTTCAAAAAGAACAGCAAGCCAGTTGCTGCTCAAGTGAATAAACCCAAGTCTAGACCTAAGCCTGAGACTCCAAGTCTGGACCTAAGCCTGAGACTAAGTGCTTCTACTACAAAGGAACTGGTCACTGGAAGCGAAACTACCCCAAGTATTTGGCGGAGAAGAAGGATGGCAAAGTGAAAGGTATATTTGATATACATGTTATTGATGTGTACCTTACTCATGCGCACAGTAGTGCCTCGGTATTTGATACTGGTTCAGTTGCTAACATTTGCAACTCGAAACAGGGGCTACCGATTAAGCGAAGATTGGCTAAGGACGAGGTGACGATGCGCGTGGGAAATGGTTCCAAAGTCGATGTGATCGCCGTCGGCACTCTCCCTCTACATCTACCTTCAGGATTAGTTTTAGACCTAAATAATTGTTATTTGGTGCCAGCGTTGAGCATGAACATTATATCTGGATCTTGTTTGAGGCAAGACGGTTATTTATTTCAATCAGAGAATAATGGTTGTTCTATTTATATGAGTAATATCTTTTATGGTCATGCACCCTTGATGAGTGGTCTATTTTTACTAAATCTTGACAGTAGGCAACAGAGTATTGAAGCCAAAAGATGCAGAGTTGATAATGGTTGTTCTATTTATATGAGTAATATCTTTTATGGTCATGCACCCTTGATGAGTGGTCTATTTTACACATGTTCATAGTATTGAAGCCAAAAAGATGTAGAGTTGATAATGATAGTGCAACTTATTTGTGGCACCACCGTTTAGGTCATATTGGTGTAAAGTGCATGAAGAAACTCCATTCTGATGGACTTCTGGAATCACATGGTACTTGCGAACCATGCCTCATGGGCAAGATGACTAAAACTCCGTTCTCCGGAACAATGGAGTAGGCAACAGAGTTACTAGAAATCATACATACTGATGTATGTGGTCCAATGAACATTGAAGCTCACGACAGATATCGTTATTTTCTCACCTTCATAGATGATTTGAGCAGATATGGGTATATCTACTTAATGAAACATAAGTCTGAAACATTTGAAAAGTTCAAAGAATTTCAGTGTGAAGTGGAAAATCATCATAACAAGAAAATCAAGTTTCTATGATCTGATCGTGGAGGTCAATATTTGAGTTATGAGTTTGGACATCATTTGAAACAATGCGGAATAGTTTCGCAACTCACGCCACCTGGAACACCACAATGTAATGGTGTGTTCGAACATCATAGCCGCACTTTATTACATATGGTGCGATCTATGATGTCTCTCACTGATTTACCACTATTGTTTTGGGGTTATGCTTTAGAGGCAGCTACATTCACGTTAAATAGGGCACCATCTAAATCTGTTGAGACGACACCTTATGAACTGTGGTTTGGCAAGAAACCCAAGTTGTCGTTTCTTAAAGTTTGGGGCTGCGATGCTTATGTTAAAAAGCTTCAACCTGATAAGCTCGGACCCAAATCTGAGAAATGTGTCTTCATAGGATACCCAAAGGAGACTGTTGGGTACACCTTTTATCACAGATCCGAAGGCAAGATAGTCGTTGCTAAGAATGGATCCTTTCTAGAGAAGGAGTTTCTCTGGAAAGAAGTGAGTGGGAGGAAAGTAGAACTTGACGAGGTAATTGTACCTTCTCACTTATTGGAAAGTAGTTCATCACTGAAATCAGTTCCAGTGATTCCTACACCAGTAAGTGAGGAAGCTAATGATGATGATCATGAAACTTCTGATCAAGTTACTACCAAACCTCGTAGGTCAACTAGAGTAAGATCCGCACCAAAGTGGTATGGTAATCCTGTTCTGGAAGTCATGTTACTTGACCGTGAGGAACCTACAAACTATGAGGAAGCGATGATGAGCCCAGATTCCGCAAAATGGCTTGAGGCCATGAAATCTGAGATGGGATCCATGTATGAGAACAAAGTGTGGAATTTGGTTGACTTGCCCGATGACCGGCAAACCATAAAGAATAAATGGATCTTCAAGAAGAAGACTAACGCTGACGGTACTATTACTGTCTACAAAGATCGACTTGTTGCGAAAGGTTTTCGACAAGTTCAAGGAGTCGACTACGATGAGACCTTCTCACCCGTAGCGATGCTTAAGTCCATCCGAATCATGTTAGAAATTACCGCATTTTTTGATTATGAAATTTGGCAAATGGATGTCAAAACTGCATTCCTTAATGGATATCTTAAAGAAGAGTTGTATATGATGCAACCAGAAGGTTTTGCCGATACAAAAGGTGCTAACAAAGTGTGCAAGCTCTAGTGATCCATTTATGGACTATTGCAATCCTCTCGGAGTTGGAATATACACTTTGATAGTGTGATCAAAGCATATGGTTTTATATAGACTTTTGGAGAAGCCTGTATTTACAAGAAAGTGAGTGGGAGCTCCGTAGCATTTCTGATATTATATGTAGATGACATATTGTTGATCGGAAATGATACTGAATTTCTGAATAGCATAAAAGGATACTTGAATAAGAATTTTTCAATGAAAGACCTCGGTGAAGGTGCTTATATATTGGGCATCAAGATCAATAGATATAGATCAAGACGCTTAATTGGACTTTCACAAAGCACATATCTTGATAAAGTTTTGAAGAAGTTCAAAATGGATCAGGGAAAGAAAGGGTTCTTGCATGTATTACAATATGTGAAGTTGAGTCAGACTCAATGCCCGACCACTAAAGAAGATAGAGAGAAAATGAAAGGTGTCCCTATGCTTCAGCCATAGGCTCTATCATGTATGCGATGCTGTGTACCAGACCTGATGTGTGCCTTGCTATCAGTTTAGCAGGGAGGTACCAAAGTAATCCAGGAGTGGATCACTGGACAACGGTCAAGAATATCCTGAAATACCTGAAAAGTACTAAGGATATGTTTCTCGTATATGGAGGTGACAAAGAGCTCGTCGTAAACGGTTACGTTGATGCAAGCTTGGACACTAATCCGGATGACTCTAAGTCACAAACTGGATACATGTTTTTATTAAATGGTGGAGCTGTTACTTAGTGTAGTTCCAAGGAGAGCGTCGTTGCGGGATCTACGTGTGAAGCGGAATACATAGCTTCTTCGGAAGCAGCAAATGAAGGATTCTGAATGAAGGAGTTCATATCCGATCTAGGTGTCATACCTAGTGCATCAGGTCTAATGAAAATCTTTTGTGACAATACTGGTGCAATTGCCTTAGCAAAGGAATCCAGCTTTTGCAAGAGAACCAAGCACATCCAGAGATGCTTCAATTCCATCCGCGATCAAGTCAAGGAGGGAGACATAGAGACTTGCAAGATACATACGGATCTGAATGTTGCAGGCCCGTTGACTAAGCCTCTCTCGCGAGCAAAACATGATCAACACCAAGACTCCATGGGTGTTAGAATCATTACAATGTAATCTAGATTATTGACTCTAGTGCAAGTGGGAGACTAAAGGAAATATGCCCTAGAGGCAATAATAAATTTGTTATTTATATTTCCTTATATCATGATAAATGTTTATTATTCATGCTAGAATTGTATTAACCAGAAACTTAGTATATGTGTGAATACATAGATAAATAGTGTCACTAGTTTGCCTCTACTTGACTAGCTCGTTGAATAAATGATGGTTATGTTTCCTAACCATAGACATGGGTTTTCATTTGATTAACGGGATCACATCATTAAAGAATTATGTGATTGACTTGAACCATCCGTTAGCTTAGCACGATGATCGTTTAGTTTGTTGCTATTGCTTTCTCCATAACTTATACATGTTCCTATGACTATGAGATCATGCAACTCCCGCATACCGGAGGAACTCTTTTTGTGCTACCAAACGTCACAATGTAACTAGGTGATTATAAAGGTGCTCTATAGGTGTCTCCGATGGTGTTTGTTGAGTTGGCATAGATCGAGATTAGGATTTGTCACTCTGATTGTCAGAGAGGTATCTCTGGGCCCTCTCGGTAATGTACATCACTATAAGCCTTGCAAGCAATGTAGCTCATGGGTTAGTTATGGGATGTAGCATTACGGAACGAGTAAAGAGACTTACCGGTAACAAGATTGAACTAGGTATTGAGATACCGACAATCAAATCTCGGGCAAGTAACATACCGATGACAAAGGGAACAACGTATATCGTTATGCGATTTGACCGATAAAGATCTTCGTAGAATATGTGGGAGGCAATATGAACATCTAGGTTCCGCTATTGGTTATTGACCGGAGACGTGTCTCGGTCATGTCTACATAGTTCTCGAACCCATAGGGTCCGCACGCTTAACATTCGGTGACGATCGGTATTATGAGTTTATGTGTTTTGATGCACGAAAGGTAGTTCAGCGTCCCAGATATGATCACGGACATGACGAGGAGTCTCGAAATGGTCGAGACATAAAGATCAATATATTGGATGACTATATTTGGACGTCAGAATGGTTCCGGGTGAGTTCGGGCATATACCGGAGGACCGAGAGGTTACCGGAACCCCTCGGGAGGTATATGGGCCTTATTGGGCCATAGTGCGAGAGAAGAGAGGGAGGCCTAGGAGGGGGCGCGCCCCCCTCAATCCCAATCCGAATTGGGTGGGGGGCCGGCCCCCCCTTTCATTTCCCCTCTCTCCCCCTTCCTTCCACTCCTTTATATACGGGGGAGGGGGAATCCTACTCCCAGTGGGAGTAGGACTCCCCATGTGGCGCTCCATAGGAGGGACGACCCTCCACCTCCTCCACTCCTTTATATACGGGGGAGGGGGTTATATAAAGGAAAGCACTCCCGAGGACACATGTTAATTATCGTCAAGCTCATATGATTCGCGTTCGGTACTTTGATAATTTGATATGTGGGTGGACCGGTGCTTTGGTACTGTCCTTCTTTGGACAAGCATCCCACTTATGATTAACCCCTATTGCAAGCATCCGCAACTACAACAGAAGTATAAAGGTAAACCTGACCATATCATGAAACATATGGATCCAAATGAGCCCCTTACGAAGCAACACATAAACTAGGGTTTAAGCTTCTGCCACTCTAGCAACCCATCATCCACTTCTTACTTCCCAGTGCCTTCCCCTAGGCCCAAACAATGCTGAAGTGTCATGTAGTCGACGTTCACATGACACCACTAGGGGAGAGACAACATACATCTTATCAAAATATCAAACGAATACCAAATTCACATGACTACTTATAGCAAGACTTCTCGCATGTCCTCAAGAACAAACGTAACTACTCAAAAATCATATTCATGTTCATAATTAGAGGGGTATTAATATGCATAAAGGATCAGAACATATGATCTTCCACTGGATAAACCAACTAGCATCAACTACAAGGAGTAATCAACACTACTAGCAACCCACAAGTACCAATCTGAGGCCTTGGGATAAAGATTGGATTCAAGAGATGAACTAGGGTTTGAGATGAGATGGTGCTGGTGAAGATGTTGATGGAGATTGACCTCCTCCCGATGAGAGGATCGATGGTGATGATGATGGTGATGATCTCCCCCTCCCGGAGGGAAGTTTCCTTGGGAGAACAGCTCTGGCGGAGCCCTAGATTGGTTCCGCCTCTTGGCGGCGGAGTTTCGTCCCGTGAGCTAGATTATGATTTTTTTTCCACGACGAAAGAAAACATATAGCAGAAGATGGGCATCAGAGGGCTTCCAGGGGGGCCACGAGGCAGGGGGCGCGCCCAGGGGGGTAGGGCGCGCCTCCCCACCCTCATGGACGGTGGGTGGCCCCCCTCTGGTACTTCTTTCGCCCAATATTTTTTTTATTCTGAAACGTCTCCCGTGAAGTTTCAGGACTTTTGGAGTTGTGCAAAATAGGTCGCTAACTTCATGTAAACCTTGTAAAATAAGAGAGAATAGGCATAAGTATTGTGACATAATGTGCAATGACAGCCGATAATGCAATAAATATCGATATAAAAGCACAATGCAAAATGGATGTATCAACTCCCCCAAGCTTAGACCTCGCTTCTCCTCAAGCGAAAGCCGGAATCGAAAAATATGTCCACATGTTTAGAGATAGAGGTGTCGATAAAATAAAATACGGACATGAGGGCATCATGATCATTATTATAACAGCGATATATATATATATATATATTGTCATGTGATCTCTTATGCTAAAGTAACAATTCATTCACAGTTTCAAGTACGAATCATAAACTTCATTGAAAACTAACAAACTATAATCTCAGTCATTGAAGCAATTGCAATTTATCATAACATCTAAAAGAGTCAATAAGAGCTTTTCAGCAAGTCCACATACTCAACTATCATTTAGTCTTTCACAATTGCTAATACTCACACAATATTCATGGGTATGAAGTTTTAATCGGACACAGAGAAAGATAGGGGCTTATAGTATTGCCTCCCAACCTTGTACCTCAAGGGTAAGGTCAACATTAATAGTTCATGAAAACTCACATCCAATTAGCTATATATATCTGGATCTTTCCAACACATTGTGATTGCCAAAGGATAAAATGTAAAAAGGAAAGGTGAAGATCACCATGACTCTTGCATGAAGTATAAGACAAGAATAAAAGATAGGCCCTTCGTAGAGGGAAGCAAAGGTTTTCATGTGCTTTTATGGTTGGATGCACAAAATCTTAATGCGAAATAACATCACTTTATATTGCCACTTGTGATATGGACCTTTATTATGCAGTCTGTCGCTTTTATTTCTTCCACATCACAGGATCGTATAAAGCTTATTTTCTCCACACTAATAATTCATACATATTTAGAGAACAATATTTATTGGTTGCAACGATGACAACTTACTTGAAGGATCTTACTCAATCCATAGGTAGATATGGTGGACTCTCATGGCAAAACTAGGTTTAAGGATATTTGGAAGCACAAGTAGTATCTCTACTTGGTGCATAGAATTTGGCTAGCATGAGAGGGAGAGGCAATCTCAACATGTTGGATGATCCATGGCAATATAATTTATCTCAGATGTAAGAAAACATAACCCATTACGTTGTCTTCCTTGTCCAACATCAACTCTTTAGCATGTCATATTTTAATGAGTGCTCACAATCATAAAAGATGTCCAAGATAGTATATTTATATGTGAAAACCTCTCTTTCTTTATTACTTCCTATTAATTGCAACGATGAACAAAACTATGTTTGTCAACTCTCAACAACTTTTATTCATCATACTCTTTATATGTTAAGTCATTACTCTCCATAAGATCCATATGATCCCTTTATTTCTTTTTATTCGTTCTCTTTTATTTTATTCCCTCAAGATCATAGCAAGATAATCAAGCCCTTGACTAAACACTAATGTTTATTAAATATAGCTCACGGGCTCGATTACATAGAAGGGTCATAAAGCAAAACTCAAAACTAGATCATACTAAAACTTTATTCTACTAGATCAAGATATTACCAAAAGGATCGAACTAAGAAAAAAGGTAAATATAAAAGTGTGATGGTGATACGATACCAAGGCACTCCCCCAAGCTTGGAAGTTGCCAAGGGGAGTGCCCATACCCATGTGATTATGTCTCCTTCTTCGGGGGTGGTGATGTGATATTCTTGGCGATGATGCCCCTCAGGATACGATTCTCTTCCTCGAGCTTATTGACTTGCTGATTGAGGTCCATTATTTCATTACGGAGCTTGCCCATGATGGCTAAAGCTCCTTTCACCCAAGGATGTTGCATGGCTATGGGAGAATAAGTAACACTCTTTTTCATATTTTTGTAAGAAAGAAATCTAACATTGGAAGGGATGACCGAGTTTGGAATAGTTGATCTCTGTAGTTCCCCATCGTGAAACTGGCTCAGAAATGAGAAGTAACTTCTTGATCCTCCTCCATTGCATCTATACTTTTCGAGTCGGCATCCATCTCTTCCTCAGTTGATGACCCAAAGTGGTCAGCACTGCTGTTTGCTCTTGTCCCAGGTGTCAAATGCGACACCCGACACTCCCCGACTAACTATTGAGAAGACATCTTGCTCTAAATCTACGGCAGAAACAACTCAAAACAAAAACAAAGGATAATCACGTGGTACGGTGGCCAAAACCTTCGGGAGATTATATAGTGAATTTTTACCGACCGAAAGGATTATCATGCAAGAAAACGGAGTCTGGAGAGCAGACGAGGTGCCCACGAGGCAGCAAGGCGCACCCAGGGGGGTAGGGCGCGCCCTCTACCCTCGTGGACGCCTCATATCCTTCTCGGACTACTTCTTATTTTCCTATTTTCTTAAATATTCCAAAATGGAGAAAAATTGCTATTAGAACTGTTTTGGAGTCGGTTTACTTACCGTACCATGTACCTATTCCTTTTCGGAGTAAAAAACCTTCTGGAAAGTGTCCCTTATGTATTCCTCCGGAGTTATGGTTTTAATAACATTAGTTTCAACATTTATAGGATTACATGAGATATAATGTTTGATTCTTTGACCGTTCACCACCCTTGGATTAGTGCCTTCGAAGTTGTTGATTTTTATGGCACCGGAATGATAGACCACTCGATGGCGTAAGGACCTTCCCATTTAGAGAGGAGTTTGCCTACAAAAAATCTTAAACGAGAGTTGTACAACAATACATAATCACCTACATTAAACTCATGTTTTTGTATCCTTTTGTCATGCCATCTTTTAACTTTTTCCTTAAACAATTTGGCATTCTCATAGGCCCGGGTTCGCCATTCATCAAGTGTGCTAATGTCAAATAACCTCTTCTCACCGGCAAGCTTAAAATCATAATTGAGCTCTTTAATGGCCCAATATGCCTTATGTTCTAGTTCGAGAGGTAAGTGACATGCTTTTCCATAAACCGTTTTATATGGAGACATACCCATAGGATTTTCATATACAGTTCTATAAGCCCATAATGCATCAGCAAGTTTCTTGGACCAATTCTTTCTAGATCTATTAACAGTCTTTTGCAAAATTGACATAAGCTCTCTATTACTCAGTTCTACTTGACTGCTAGACTGTGGATGATATGGAGATGCAATTCTATGATTAACATCATACTTAGGAAGCATTTTACGAAAATCACCATGAATAAAATGTGAACCACCGTTAGTCATTAAATATCTAGGGACTCCAAATCTCTGAAAAATAACTTCTTTAAGCATCTTAATAGAGGTGTTATGATCAGCACTACTAGTTGGAATAGCTTTTACCCACTTTGTAACGTAATTGATAGCAACTAAAATATGTGTATACCCATTAGAGGAAGGAAAAGGTCCCATATCATCAAAGCCCCAAACATCAAATGGTTCAATACCAAGTGAATAATTCATAGGCATTTCTTGATGTCTACTAATATTACCAATTCTTTGACATTCATCATGAGACAAGACAAACTTACGAGCATCCTTGAAGAGAGTAGGCCAATAAAAACCGGATTGCAATACCTTATGTGTCGTTCTATCTCCAGTGCGGTGTCCTCCATAAGCCTCGGAGTGACACTTGTGTAGGATTTGTTCCTGTTCATGCTCAGGTACACAACGTCTAATAACATCATCTATTCCTTTATAAAGGTGTGGGTCATCTCAGAAGTAATGTATTAAATCATAGAAGACCTTTTTCTTTTGCTAGTATGTGAAGCTAGGTGGTATAAATTTAGCAACAATATTATTAGCAGAATTAGCATACCATGGAGCAGTACGAGATGCATTTATGACAGCTAATTGTTCAACAGGAAAGCTATCATTAATATGTAGTGGGTCATCAAGAACATTCTCTAACCTAGACAAGTTGTCTGCAACGGGGTTCTTAGCTCCCTTTCTATCAATAATATGCAAATCAAATTCTTGTAACAAGAGAACCCATCTAATAAGTCTAGGTTTAGCATCTTTCTTTTCCATAAGATATTTTATAGCAGCATGATCAGTGTGAACAGTTACCTTAGAATAAAAAATATAAGGTCTGAACTTATCACAAGCAAATACAACTGCTAAAAACTCATTTTCAGTAGCAGCATAATTTCTTTGAGCACTATCTAGAGTTTTACTAGCATATTGGATAACATTTAATTTCTTATCAACTCTTTGTCCAAGAACAGCCCCTATAGCATAATCACTAGCATCACACATGATTTCAAATGGTAAATTCCAATCAGGAGGCTAAACAATAGGTGCAGAAATCGAAGCTTTCTTAAGTATTTCAAATGCTTCTACACAATCATCATCAAAGACAAATGGAACGTATTTTTCTAAGAGATTAGTGAGAGGCCTAGAAATTTTAGAGAAGTCCTTAATGAACCTCCTATAAAAACCGGCATGGCCAAGGAAACTTCTTATACCTTTAATGTCCTTAGGACATGACATCTTTTCAATAGCATCAACTTTAGCTTTATCAACTTCAATACCTCTTTCAGAAATTTTATGCCCCAAAACAATACATTCATTAACAATAAAGTGGCACTTCTCCCAATTCAAGACAAGATTAGTTTCTTCACATCTCTGCGAAACTCGATCAAGGTTGCTTAAGAAATCATCAAAAGAAGTTCCATAAATGGAGAAATCGTCCATGAAAACCTCAACAATCTTTTCACAAAAGTCAGAGAATATAGCAGACATACATCTTTGAAAGGTAGCAGGTGCATTACATAAACCAAAAGGCATACGTCTATAAGCAAAGGTATCGAAAGGGCAAGTAAAAGTTGTCTTTTCTTGATCCTCTTTTGACACACGTATTTGAGAGAAACCAGAATAACCATCTAGAAAGCAAAAATGTGTATGTTTGGATAATCTTTCTAGCATTTGATCAATAAAAGGTAACGGGTAATGATCCTTTTTAGTAGCTTTATTTGATTTGCGGAAATCAATTACTATTCTATAACCTGTAAATATTCTTTGTGGGATCAATTCATCTTTATCATTAGGAACAATAGTAATAACTCCCTTATTAGGGACACAATGGACATGACTTACCCACTGTAACGCCCCGAGACCGATATGCCAGGTGTCGTGCAGTTATTCGCTGTTGTTGCGTTGTCATTGCTTGCGTGTCATGCATCTCATATCATGTCGTCATGTGCATTGCATTTGCATACATGTTCATCTCATGCATTCGAGCATTTTCCCCGTTGTCCGTTTTGCAATCCGGCGCTTCGTTCTCCTCCGGTGATCATTTCTACCTTTCTTTCTTGTGTGGGGATTAAACATTTCCGGATTGGACCGAGACTTGTCATGCGGCCTTGGTTTACTACCGGTAGACCACCTGTCAAGTTTCGTACCATTTGGACTTCGTTTGATACTCCAACGGTTAACCGAGGGACCGAGAAGGCCTCGTGTGTGTTGCAGCCCAACACCCTTCCATTTTGGCCCAAAACCCACCTAACTCTGTTCCATCATCTCGGTCGTTCGATCACGATCGCGTGTCCGAAAACCGCACCTCATTTGGAGCTTCCTAGCTCCCTCAACCTATAAAAGAGCACCCCTCCCCAAAATTTCGGATCATTTCGCAGTCTAAACCCTAGATCCACTCCTCCCCGCGCCACCGGACGCGTCCGCGCTGCACCAGACATGTCCGCCCCCGCGCGCCACCTCACTCCAGCCAATCGGAGCGCGCCACCTCAGCCCCGCCGCCGCTCTCCTCCAACCCGCGGCCGCCACCTGTCCCAACCGGCTTCCGCGTCGCCCCACTTCGCCGCCGGCCCGCGGAGCCCATCCGGGGCCCGCGCGAGCCCGGATCTCCGCCGCCGCCCGCAGGCACCCCGCGCCTCCTCGCTCCCGTAGCCGGTCGATGGGAGGAGCCCCTCGATCCGCGCCTCCGCCGCCTAGCGTCTCTCCGCCGGCGACCTCGCCTGCAACCTTCGCCGGAGCGCGCCGCCCTGCGACTTGGAGCCCCGTCCGGCGCCGCTGTCGCCAGATCCGGTCATCACGCGCCGGGATCCGCCCCTTCCTGCTCACGGCCGGCCTCCCCTCACCGGAGCACATCTCCGCCGGAACCGCGCCACCGACCACGGCTTCACCGGAGTCATCGCTCCCTGCGCCAGATCGGGAGGAGCCCGATCCATCTGCGTTGACCGCGCCGCGCCTCCGCGTGGGCCACGCCCGAGTCTGGCCCAGCTCGCCGGCCTCCTTCCTCTTCATTTCGGGCCGCGCTCCCGGGCCCATCTCTAGCGCCGGCCTCGCTCGGCCTCCTCCCCAACTCCCTTCACCAGCCGTGTGGGCCGCAGCGCCAGGCCCAGCCGGGCCACCTCCTCCGCACCGCGCCAGCCAGCTCCGGTGGCCCATCTCCCACCAGCCTGCCTCCTCCTCCTTCACGGGCCGCAGCCCAGGGGTGAGCCGACCCCCAGCGCCCCCTCCTCTATTTTTTTTCTGTTGGGCTTGCCCAGTTTCAGCCCGATCATGTTTTTTTTTCTCGTCCTGCGATTTTGTCTAATATTCCAGAGATTGCAGTTTTGCATAATAACCCCCTAGCTTCATGCATTTAATAACTAATCAACGGTGCATCCTTTGTAAAAACTTTGTATATGAAACTTGTTCAGAATTTCGTGTAGATTAATAATATCCAACTTTCATCTATGTTTGAAATGTTTAAAATGATGTTTGCATTATTTTGCTCCTATGCCATGCTAAAATGCTTTATTTCATAACTAAATAACCGTAACTCCAATTTTAATAAACTTTATATGTAAATGGGGTAGAATTTTGCCTAGTTTAACATGGTGGCATCATCTTGCATGTTTAAAAACTCTAAAATATTGTTTAGGGCAGAACAGTACCAAACCTAATTTATGCTCATGAGGAGTTTCCGGAATTGTTGTTCGTTGCTCCCGGCTTCATTTAAACTTGACTAGATAGGTAGTTTTACTTTGATTCACCCTCTTGCCATGTTAACCAACATTTAATATTGTTGAGTACATAAACGAGATCAAACTAAATAACTTGTTGTGGTGTTTCGTCAATATGCAACTCGTTGCATATTGATCTCCACTTAATTTGTAGAACTGCTTGTGCATTTTGCCATGCCATGCTTCATTAAACCGGACATGCATCATACTCGTTTGTGCATCATGCCATGTTGTTGTGGTGGTTATTTACTAGGTTGTGTGCTTCTTTTCCGGTGATTGCTTCTTCGGGTTGGTTCCAATAACGTCGCATTTGTGAGGATCCATTCGTCTACGTCCGTTTGTCTTCTTCATGGACTCGTTCTTCTTCCTTGCGGGATTTCAGGCAAGATGATCATACCCTCGAAATCACTACTATCTTTGCTATGCTAGTTTGCTCACTCTTTTGCTGTGCCATTGCTACGATGCCTACCACTTGCTTGTCAGCCACCCAAATTGCCATGTTCAACCTCTAACCCACCATGTCCTAGCAAACCGTTGATTGGCTATGTTACCGCTTTGCTCAGCCCCTCTTATAGCGTTGTTAGTTGCAGGTGAAGATCGAAGTTTGTTCCTTGTTGGAACATGGAGATGTTGTTCCTTGTTGGAACATGTTTACTTGTTGGGATATCACAATATATCTTACTTAATTAATGCATCTATATACTTGGTAACGGGTGGAAGGCTCGGCCTTATGCCTGGTGTTTTGTTCCACTCTTGCCGCCCTAGTTTCCGTCATATCGGTGTTATGTTCCCGGATTTTGCGTCCCTTACGCGGTTGGGCTATAATGGGAACCCCTTGACAGTTCGCCTTAAGTAAAGCTCTTCCAGCAATGCCCAACATTGGTTTTACCATTCGCCACCTAGCCTCTTTTTCCCTTGGGTTTCGCGGACTCAAGGGTCATCATTATTTTAACCCCCCCTGGCCAGTGCTCCTCTGAGTGTTGGTCCACCTGTCAGCTACCGGTGGCTACCAGGGGCAACTCTGGGCTGGCCTACCCGTACCTAGGACAATCTGAGTGTGCCCTGAGAAAGAGATATGTGCAGCTCCTATCGGGATTTGTCGGCACATTCGGGCGGTGTTGCTGGTTTAGTTTTACCCTGTCGAAATGTCTTGTTGTACCGGGATACCGAGTCTGATCGGAATGTCTCGGGTGGAGGTCTATTCCTTCGTTGACCGTGAGAGCTTGTCATGGGCTAAGTTGGGACTCCCCTGCAGGGATTTGAACTTTCGAAAGCCGTGCCCGCGGTTATGGGCAGATGGGAATTTGTTAACGTCCGGTTGTAGAAAACCCGAAGTTGACCTTAATTAAAATACATCAACGGCGTGTGTAACCATGATGGTCTCTTTCCGGCGAGGTCCGGGAAGTGAACATGGTTGTTCGAGTTATGCCTGACGTAGGTTGTTATAGGATCACTTCTTGATCATACTTTTATCGACCGTGCTTTGCCTTCTCTTCTCGCTCTCATTTGCGTTTGTTAGCCACCATATATGCTAGTCGCTTGCTGCAGCTCCACCTCATTACTCCATCCTTACCCATAAGCTTAAATAGTCTTGATCTCGCGGGTGCGAGATTGCTGAGTCCCCATGGCTCACAGATACTTCCAAAACCAGTTTGCAGGTGCCTATGTTACCGTGCAGATGACGCAACCAAGCTCAAGGAGGAGCTCGATTAAGATCTTGCCCTTTGTGTTGTTTCGTTCTAGTTGATCAGTAGTGGAGCCCAGTTGGGGTCGATCAGGGACCTTTGTCGCATTTGGGGTTCTTCTTTTATTTTGGTTCCGTAGACGGACCTTGATTGTATCTGGATGATGTAATGCTTTATTCATGTAATTGTGTGAAGTGGCGAGTGTAAGCCAACTATGTATCTCTTTCCCTTATTATATTACATGGGTTGTGTGAAGATTACCTCACTTGCGACATATGCCTTCGATGCGATTATGCCTCTAAGTCGTGCCTCGACACGTGGGAGATATAGTCGCATCGAGGGTGTTACACCCACTAACTATCAGCAATGGGATAAATTATACCTGCCTCCAGAAGCTTTAGTATTTCTTTTCTTAGCACTACTCTCATCTTAGGATTTAACCGTCGTTGGTGATCAACAACCGGTTTCGCGTCTTTATCCAATTTTATTTTGTGCTGGCATAGAGTGGGACTAATGCCCTTAAGATCATCAAGAGTATAACCAATAGCAGCATGGTGCCTCTTTAGAGTTTTCAATAATTTCTTTTCTTCATGCTCTGAAAGGTTAGCACTAATAATAACATGATATATCTCTTTCTCATCAAGATAAGCATATTTAAGAGTATCAAGCAATGGTTTAAGCTCAAACACGGGATCACCCTTGGGTGGAGGAGGATCCCCTAGGATTTCAACAGGCAAGTTGTGTTTCAAAATAGGCCCCTATTTAAAGAATACTTCATCTATTTCCCTTCTTTCATTCATAAACATATCATTTTCATGGTCTAGCAAATATTGTTCTAAAGGATCACTAGGAGGCACGACAATAGAAGCAAGACCAATAATTTCATCTTTACTAGGAATTTCTTTATCATGGGGTTGTCTACGAAATTCAGCAAAATTAAACTCATGAGACATATCCCCAAAACAAACAGTAACAACATCCTTTTTCTAGTCTATCTGGGCATTAACAGTATTCAAGAAGGGTGAAAGTGCGTTATATCGACTAGAGGGGGGTGAATAGGCGATTTTTATGAAAGTCTTCAAAACGTGGGAGTTATGAAGACAAACAGCAAAGATTATGCCTATTACTATGCAGCGAAAGTTAGATTACACTAGGCCAGCCATGGTCATGTATTCAATAGAGTGAAACACAATGACAAACAACTGCAGTGTAATAAGGATCAGGTAGGAAGAAGTTATGAAGCCAAACAGATCATACATTCACGTTGTGAAGACAAAAGATAGAGCAGGTATGCAATGGCTTCACAATGAGTAAAAGTAAGAAAAGGAAGTGAAGATGAAACCAGTGACTCGTTGAAGACAATGATGTGTTGGACCAGTTCCAGTTGCTGTGACAACTGTACGTCTGGTTGGAGTGGCTAGGTATTTAAACCTTAGGACACACAATCCCGGACACCCAGTCCTAAACACACAGTTCAGGACACCAAGTCCTCACCGTATTCTCCTTGAGCTAAGGTCACTTAGTCCTCGCCCAATCACTCTGGTAAGTCTTCAAGGTAGACTCCCAAACCTTCACAAACTTCGTTCACTGGCAATCCACAATGTCTCTTGGATGCTCTGAACGCGACGCCTAATCGTCTAGAGGATTCACAGTCCTCAAGTGTAATAAGTCTTCAGATCACACAGACAAGAAGACCTAAGTGATGCCCAATTTGCTCTGGCTCTGGGTGGTTAGGGCTTTTCTCCTCACTAGGAATGTTCTCTCAAAGCCTTCGAGGTGGGTTGCTCTCAAACGACAAAAGCCGTGCACTTAAATCTGAGCAGCCAACCATTTATGGTTGTGGGGGTGGGCTATTTATAGACACTTGGCAACCCGACCTGATTTGTCAGAAATGACCCTGGGTCACTAAGGAACTCGCACGTGTATCAACGGTCAGATTTTAAACTCTCATGGCAACTTTACTTGGGCTACAAGCAAAGCTGACTTGTCCGGCTCTGGACAAGATTAGCTCTCATTGTCTTCATTCGAAGACATAGGTTTTTAGTTTGGGCATCACTTCAGTCATTCTAACTGGTTCTCCTGGACCCCACTTAACAGTACGGTGGTTCCTATGACTCAACACAAAAGAAAAGGAACTACGAAAGATCTAAGTCTTCGAGCTCCATATGCTTCATAACGTGTCTTCTTTTGTCATAGTCTTCAAAGTGAATATCTTTATGTACCACCTTTGTCTTCAATGTCTTCATACATTTTTAGGGGTCATCTCTGGTAGTAAAACCGAATCAATGAGGGACTTCTACCTGTATTATCCTGCAATTCTCACAAACACATTAGTCCCTCAACTAGGTTTGTCGTCAATACTCCAAAACCAACTAGGGGTGGCACTAGATGCACTTACAATCTCCCCCTTTTTGGTGATTGATGACAAACTAGTTGAAGTTTTCAACGGGGAATATAGTCTGTGAAATTGTAAAGGAATTGTCTTCATAAGTTGCAAGGGCTCCCCCTGAAGATGTGCATATAAGTTAATTTGCTTTTGGAATGCAAATGCACATGGCAGGTTGTACTTGTGGAGATCCACTTCAGCTTATGATGACAATCCACTATGCATGTGAAAGTATATGAAGATAATGACATGCATAATGGAAAATGGACGTCTGTAGAATGAGATAAGTGCGAAATTTATTGTCGCACATGCGGAATTTATCTTCGCAAACAGAGTGGCAAACAAGTAGCAGACGACCATCGAGTTTTAGTGTTTACAACTCAAAGAACCAAATGAAGCAAAAACAAGAGTTGTAAACACGAAGCAAAATATAACAAAACATAAGGCACCCGCCCATATTGACCCGCTTGAAGACTATAAACATCATATGCTTCTCCCCCTTTTGTCAGTAATGACCAAAAAGGTTTGAAGACATAGAGTTTTCTACGCGTTCCCAGGTGCAGCAGGGTCGGTGGAGTTGTTTGGCGATGCAGAGCTTGGAGGTGCTGAAGAAGGTGGCGGTGATGTAGCATCGTCAGCTTCATCAATGATTCTATCAGTGACTGTGGCAGGAGATGAAGAAAACTCAGAGTCTTCAAGTGATGGTGTGTTGCACATCACAGCCCTTCTAGGAGGTGTGGTGTCAAACTTGAAGCGCTCTGTGAAGCCATCCTCTTCAAGTTCATCTTCAGTGCATATCATTGAGAGCCCTTTCCATGTACGACGGCACGTCTCATGAGTGACAAAAGCATTCTTGGTGGCAAGATTTTGAAGACGATTAACATCCACCAAGAGGCTTTTCATCTGATGCTTTAGCCAGTCGTGATGCCTATCTTGTTTTTGATGAAGGGCCACAAGAAGCTCTTGGTCAGTGAGAACACGAGTGCGCTTCTTGGGTCTTGAAGCAGGTGCACTATCAGTGGCTTCAGTTGAAGCAGGGTGTGGCGCACGTGTAGTGCCAGCCAAAGGATACACCCTGGAGATGGCTTCAACACCTTCATCGTTCTGAGTGAAGCTCTGGTGTTCTGCATTCTAAAGGCTCAACGGTTGCTTGGCAGGCTCAGGATATATAGCTTCAGAGGAGGTGTCCACATCTGGCAAGAAGATCCGATGGTTTCGAGCTAAGGGCTGATACGAGATCGTAGAGTGCAGTTTGATCAGCCTCATCACCCAAGGAGCATAGAACTTCAAACCAAATAAATCTGAGCCTGACGCTGCAAGTTGGCGTATGAAGAAATCCTGTGCGTTGAACCATTTGCCATGAAGGATACAGAATATCATAGTCTTCATTGCACCTTCGATCTTGGCATTTGGAGAGTGCCCTTTAATAGGCCAGAGAGTCCGCCGGATGATGTGATATATGGTCCTGGGCAGGAACTCAAAGTCTTCAACGAAGAACTCTGTTGGATAAGGAGCATCGTGGGGCAATGGATTCATCATTGAGAGCATCTGACTCATATTTGGTTCAGGCCTCTGGAATATGCTCTCAATAGCTTCAACATGTAGTTGACAGCCTTCCTCGTAGAATTCGCCAGGAGTGGGCAGGCCGGTGACCTCAATGATAACAAATGCATTGGCTTCATGATGGACATTGCCGGTCATCCACTCCAGGACCCAAGTCTCCGGATCTCTGTTGTATCCTTTAATGTGGAGGGTGGCATAAAACTGAAGCAGAAGCTCTTCATTCCAGTGCTCTTCATCTGTGACAAACGGCAGCAGACCCACTTGCTTGAAGCAATCCAAGGCTTCCTCAAGACATGGCAGACCAGCAATGGCTTCAACCTCAAGGCGCTTGTGCGGGAAGATGCGACCTTGGTTGTATAGGATGCTTGAGTAGTAGCTGCGCTGAGGATAGCTCCAGAACCTATCTGATACAATCCTTTCCCTTGAATAGGGGTTCTTGGAGCTGTTGAAAAATGTATTGTCTGCCTTGAAGCTATTAATATCAAAGGAGCCAGGTGCTGATGCAGGACCTGGGAACCTTGGCAGCCCTGGGACTAGCTTCTGAACATGAGGCATGTGCTCAACATGGTGATCAAATTGAGCACCTGCAGCACACTCAGGAACAGAAGAGTCTGGCTCAGTAGCTTCGCTGTCTGCTGAAGCATTTGCTGGGGCGGGCTCCACATTGGCTTCAGTGTTTGTGGTGGCAGCCTCAACATTTTCTTCCTCCGCTTGTGTAGTTGGAGGGACAACCTCAAGCACGTTCTCCTGGAGAACTGCATCTTGATGTAGCGGGGGAGTGGGATCTGGTGGTGCTTCTTCATTGTCTTTGGCTGATGCAGCCGGAATTTCTTCAGTATGGACTTGAGGCCTTGGACCTTTGCGAAGCCTACGGAACGCAGACGACGCTTGTGGGGTTGGAGTGGGCTGGGCCTCAAAGTCTTCTTCCTCCTGAGGGCGATCCGCCCATGACTCATCTTGTGCCATTGGCATCAGAGGACGACCAATGCTGATGAGTTCGCTTGTTTCAAGCTGAGGAAGGGCTGCACCATCTTGTACATTGTCCTGGTGACCAATGTCTTCAGCAGCGATGGGGTCGGCTGCTGGAATGTTTTCAGCTTCAGGAGCCTCTGTGGGAGCAGGCTCATGAACTGTCAGCTGACGTTCTGTGTTGGGGTGAATGACAGAGAGGGGTTCAACCATCAAGGGCTCTGTGGGAGCAGCCCGAGCTTTCTTGATCTTGCGCTTCTTCTTGGTGGGGTCAGAAGGAGAGGCTTCAAAGTGTTTCCTCTTCCTAGCTTCAGCCTCTGCATTCCGTGTCTTCTTAAGCTCTGAAGCGGTTGACCGGCTCTTTGGCTTCGAGCCAGTCGTGGCGGTTGGGAAGAAAATCGGAATAGCTTCTTGTCTTTGTGCCTTTGGTTCATTCACAGCAGGCTGCTTCTTCTTCTTCATGGCCATCTTAGGGTCGATGCCAGGACGCCCAAGTGCCTTGCGCTTCTCGGCCTCATTGTAGGCCTGCACACATCGTTCTGCCAGAGAGTTCATCCGCTCACGCGAGCCCTGAGCTTCAGCACGCTTCTTTAGGAAATTTTCCTTGAGCTCATGCAACATGGTTTTGAAGCTCTTCACCTCCTGCACGCTGAGCCTGGCCATGTGCTTCTTGAACTGAGCCTTTTCATGATCAATTTTCTGCTTCAGCTCAACTATGTGTTGAGCAATGGCAAGTTCTGAAGCAATTGCGCCTTGGAAGGCGATGCTGAGGCCGACAGGCAGCTGCAGATCTTCGAAGCTTATGTCTGGGGAGGCAAACCATTCGTCGATGAAGTTGTGGATGATGGCAACATCAAAAAGAGGCAAATTGTTGAAGATTTCAGCTTCTTCTTTGCTTTTGATAAGTTGCTCTAGAGCGTCATCTCCAAGATCTTCATCGCTTGATAGATCAATGGCTTCGCTGCGCAAAATGGCAGCAGTAGTGAGCTCTTTGCCGGTTTGTTGCTGAGGCTCCATTTCTTTCTGGGGCTTCGAGATGCGGGATACGTCTTCAGACTGCACACTGACTTCAGGAGGTGCAGTTTTCAATGGCTTCGCCCTTGAGATTTTTGAGGCAGGGGCTGGCTTTGAAGCTTTTGGCATCTTTGATTGCTTTGGCTTCGGCACAGCAGGAGCTTCATCAGACTTAGAGTCAGCTGGAGGGTCATTCACGGCAGTCCCTTGGACTAGGATGTGGGTGATCAGGCCCTCAAGATTTGCAAACGGACCGATGATATTGGGTTCTGCGTAACATGTGCCATCTGCCCTTGGTGCTGAGGGGCCAGGGTTGAAGTCTAACCCAAATTTCTTCTTGTTCAGCTTCGCTGACTATTGAGCAAACTGGAAGTTGCGCTTGAATAGATTGTCGTCACGACACCAGAGGAGTGACGACGGATGCGCATCATCGGGCTGTGGTCCTCGGACCATGCATGGGTAGAAGCCTTGAGCAATGGCTTCATCTCTGGTCCTGGGCATGAGATTCTTGAAACGGATGTCCCCCCATGGTCTTCTGATGGCACTTTTCTCAGCATACTCCTGAGTGACGAAGCGGTATTTGAACCACTGTTCTGCCCAATAGCGTCGAATCCATTGGATTCGGGTCTTGCGCTGCCCATAGCTCTCTTCTGGATCTGTTTTGTACATTTCTGCCAAGTCTTCAGGCAGATCTTTGGAAGTTCCCTCACGTCTCTGTCTGCCCCCCTTCCTTGCTGCTGCTTCTGAAGCCATAAACTTTAACTTGAAAGGCTTCAAAACTTTCAAAGGCTTCAAGGCTTTCTTTTTCTGGACCAACAGGAACTGGCTTCAGGAGAGTTTATGTGATGCTGTAGGAATTCTACAAATGAATGCAGACTATGAGAACCGAAGGATTCTCCCACGGACATGTACCTGTGACAGCATTAAGGTGCGAGGGAAGGGGAAGAGGTCATATGCATTCTCAGAAGGTTTTGAAGATTAATCAGTTTAGAAGACATTGACCTCATCGTGCAAAGACATTCACTCATAGATAAGAAGTTGGTTCCAGATTTGCACGAACCCACAGATCAGTACAAATGAGGAATCTAACTACTTCATGAAGCACAAGTGAATATACTAGGCAGGTTATGAGATGCAGATTGAGATATCTAACTTGTGTGAAGATAAACTTCTTATGGTAGAAAGTGACAGAACCATGAGACTCAAAAGGGGCTGTAAAAAGAAGTTTTATTTACCACACTTGGAACTGCTAGACGGAAATGGGAGATGATGCCGAGCAGTTCAGTCCTCCGTGCCCTAACTTGGCGATGGAAGACACCTACGGCGACGGCGGAGAGGACGATGTCCGCAGTCGGCGTGAGGACGGCGTCGGAGAAGTTGCGGCAGCGAAGCGCTTCGTCGTCGGCGTCGTCGAGTGCTAGCGGTGGTGCTAGGGTTCGTGTGAGGGTGGAAGAAGGAGAGAATGACTGCGGTAAGTGTGAACTTATAGGCGCAGGGGCGGCACTGCGCTATTACTCAGGTGCCCCTGGCGATTCGCATCTGAGGAACGCGTGGCTAGTTTGCGGAAGTTTTGGGTTTGTTCCACGTCCCACGCACACCTGAATTGTTGGGCAGTCGTTCCTACTTCTCCGGATTTTATGTGGATAAATGAGCATTGAAAATGGACTTTATGGTTGTCTCTTTATCTTCTGCTGACAAGGACGCAGTGAAGACATTCGACAGTTTCAATAGAATGCATATGACTTGGAGAGATAGAATTTGAGATGGAAAGCATAGAGAGATTAGGGTCCGATCACATTCACTTAGTTCAAAAGATTCAAACAAGAAGACATAGCTATAAGTGAATGCTGTAGAGGACAGAGCACCAGTATATATATATCTATATAATCAACGTAGTGAAGATACTTATGAAGACATGTTGAGTTCGAAGCTAAACCAAATGTGAAGACATTGCAAGGTAACGCCATGAGTGAAACACTTCGAAATAGAACGTTTGGTGGTGGCGTTACCCACCGTATAGGAAGTATTAGACCCAGACACGGCGCACAAGTATCGTGGCGCTCCGAAGTCAAATTCCACATTAATGTATTCACACTTAGAATGTATGTCTTCATTGATTGAAGATACACTTTACTTTGTGTGTTGCACATCTAAGTCATCAATGCATAAGTGTTAGGATGTGTGCCTGATCACAGGACATTTGAGGACTCCAAGATATTTAGCTCACACCGTAACTTGCAAAACCTCTTCTCATCCAAGGGCTTTGTGAAGATATCTGCCAATTGCTCTTCAGTGTTAACGTGTATGATATCAATGTCTTCCTTCACAACATGATCTCTGAGAAAGTGATGACGAATTTCAATGTGCTTTGTCTTCGAGTGCTGAACTGGGTTGTTGGCAATCTTGATGGCGCTTTCGTTGTCACAGTAGAGTGGCACTTGCTTCAGATGAATGCCATAGTCCTTGAGTGTTTGCTTCATCCATAGAAGCTGAGCGCAGCAAGACCCAGCAGCAATGTATTCAGATTCAGTAGTGGAAAGAGATACACAGTTCTGCTTCTTTGAAGACCAACATACAAGTGATCGTCCCAGAAAGTGACATGTGCCTGATGTAGACTTGCGATCAACCTTGTCACCAGCATAATCAGCATCCGAAAATCCAACCAAATCAAACTCTGAGCCCTTTGGATACCATAATCCTAGAGTTGGGGTGTGAGCCAAATATCGAAGAATTCGCTTCACAGCTAAGTGATGCGACTCCTTTGGTGCCGCTTGAAATCGAGCACACATGCAAACACTAAGCATAATATCTGGCCTAGATGCACATAAATAAAGCAAAGAACCAATCATGGAGCGGTATACCTTTTGATCGAACTCTTTACCATTGTCGTCAGGACCCAGATGATGTTTGGCTGGCATTGGTGTTGTGAAGCCTTTGCAGTCTTGCATACCGAACTTCTTCAGGCAATCTTTGAGATACTTCTCTTGAGATATGAAGATGCCATTGCGTTGTTGTCGTATTTGAAGACCAAGGAAGAACTTCAGCTCCCCCATCATGGACATCTGATATTGCTCTTGCATCATATATCCAAACTCTTCACTATACTTCTGATTGGTGCAGCCGAAGATAATGTCATCCACATATATTTGGCACACAAACAGTTCACCATCATATGTCTTCGTGAAAAGAGTGGGATCCAGGGAGCCAGGTATGAAGCCTTTGCTCTTCAGGAAGTATTTGAGTGTGTCATACCAGGCCCTAGGGGCTTGTTTGAGGCCATACAGTGCCTTGTTGAGCTTGTATACCATGTCAGGATGTTTTGGATTTTCAAAGCCAGGCGGTTGTGCAACATACACTTCTTCTTCAATCTTGCCATTGAGAAAGGCACTTTTCACATCCATTTGATATAGAAGTATGTTATGATGATTTGCATAGGCCAGCAGTATGCGTATGGCTTCAAGCCTAGCCACAGGAGCAAATGTTTCATCGAAGTCAATGCCCTCCACTTGAGTATATCCTTGAGCAACGAGACGAGCTTTGTTTCTGACAACTTGACCATGCTCATCTTGCTTGTTGCGGTATATCCATTTGGTGCCTATTATGTTGTGCTTCCGTGGATCAGGACGCTTAACCAGTTCCCATACATTATTCAGTTCAAACTGTTGAAGCTCTTCTTGCATAGCTTGAATCCATTCAGGTTCCATGAAGGCTTCTTCAACTTTCTTGGGTTCTGATATTGATACGAATGCGAAGTGCCCACAGAAATTCGCCAGTTGAGTTGCCCTTGAACGAGTGAGTGGACCAGGTGCATTGATGCTGTCAATTATTCTGTCAATTTGCACTTCATTGGCAACACGAGGGTGTACAGGGCGAAGACTTTGCTCTTGCTGATCTGTGTTGTAGTTGGGAGGAATGTCTTCAGGCTGAGCATTGTCTTCATGTTGATCAGGTGCTGAGATGATAAGTTCTTCTTCAGGATGAGCTTCAGAAGGTATAATCTCTCCAGTTCCCATAAGCTTGATTGATTCATTAGCTGGAACTTCATCTAGCACATTTGGCAGTTGCTCTCTTTGTGAACCATTTGTCTCATCGAACCGCACATCCACTGTTTCAACCACTTTGTAATGAAAGAGATTGAAGACTCTGTAGGAGTGCGAATCCTTTCCATATCCAAGCATAAAGCCCTCATGTGCTTTTGGTGCAAACTTTGAGGTGTGGTGTGGGTCCTTGATCCAGCACCTTGCTCCAAATACTCTGAAGTAACTGACATTTGGCTTCTTGCCAGTTAGGAGTTCATAAGATGTCTTGTTCAGAAGCTTGTGAAGATAAACGCGATTGATTGTATGGCATGCAGTGTCAATGGCTTCAGTCCAGAATTTTCTTGGAGTCTTGTATTCATCTAGCATTGTTCTGGCCATCTCAATGAGTGTTCTGTTCTTGCGTTCGACGACGCCATTCTGCTATGGCGTGTACGGAGCTGAGAATTCATGTGTGATGCCCAAGGTATCAAGATATGTATCAAGGCTAGTGTTCTTGAATTCAGTGCCATTGTCACTTCTGATGTGCTTTATCTTGGCGCCAAAATTGTTCATAGCTCGATTGGAGAAGCGTCTGAAGACATCCTGCACTTCAGTCTTGTAAAGGATTATGTGCACCTACGTATATCTAGAATAATCATCAACAATGACAAAACCATAGAGGCAAGCAGAAGTAGTAAAAGTTGAGTAGTGAGTGGGACCGAAAAGATCCATGTGGAGTAGTTCGAAGGGTTGTGTAGTAGTCATGATTGTCTTCGAAGGATGTTTTGCCCTTGTCATTTTCCCTGCTTCACAGGCACCACATAAGTGATCTTTCTTGAACTTGACGCCCTCGATGCCTATGACATGCTTCTTCTTCGCAAGGGTGTGGAGGTTCCTCATGTCAGCATGCCCAAGCCTCCGATGCCAAAGCCAGCATTCTGAAGCTTTTGCAAGAAGACATACTACCAGTTGTGGCCCTGCTGAGAAATCTACCACGTACAAATCATCTTTTCGATACCCTTCAAACACTAGAGACTTGTCAGATTCCATTAGTACCAGGCAACGATATTTTCCAAACATTACGATCATGTTCAAATCACAAAGCATTGAGATAGACATTAAGTTGAAGCCAAGGGATTCAACAAGCATGACTTTATCCATGTGTTGATCCTTTGAGATTGCAACTCTGCCTAGACCCAATACCTTACTTTTACCAGTGTCAACAAATGTGATGTGACTCTTGTCGGATGGACGTAAGGTTGAGTCCATAAGAAGGCTTCTTTTGCCAGTCATGTGATTTGTACACCCACTGTCAATAATCCATTCTGAAGACTTTGAAGTCGCTGGTGTCGTACCCTACAGTGCAGTTAGGGGGATAGGCTTCACGAAGAGAATTGTGAAGCAAAAACATTTGACGAACCAGTGGGTTACGAAAACTTAGATCCAGATTAGGACTAATAGGGAGAGTAGCATGCGATTCAGGAACGAAGTACATAATGATGCCATTTGGGCATTTTATCTTGCGCCCCACAAGATTTTTAAGGTCCCCAGCAATAGCATCAGAAGATTTTGTTTTTGTGCTGGAGACCTTTCCCTTGGCACCACGTGCCATGAAGCAGTAGGTAGGAGTGGAGTCGTTCTTGTCATTTGCGTCGATGTCGGTGATGCAGTCATTGTCTTCAGTGTTGAAGATGGATGTGGCGACGTATGCTGTAGCCAGACTCGCAATGCCAGAATCAGACTCCTCCTCAGAATCCACCTCTGCCTCCTCAGAAGCGGACTCCTCCTCTGAATCCATTTCCTTGCCAACAAATTCACGTGCCTTGCCAGATGAGCTCTTCTTGTGTGATGAAGACTTTGAGGAAGACTTGGAAGAAGACTTTGAGTATTTCTTCTTCTTCTTATCGTCATAATCATATTTCTTGCTCTTCTTCTTTCTTCTGTTCTCATTGTCCCATTGTGGACACTCAGAGATGAAGTGTCCAGTTTTCTTGCACTTGTGACATCTTTTCTTCTTGTAGTCATGAGCAGAAGCTTCATCATTCCTTGAGCTTGATCGTGAAGATTTTCTGAAGCCTTTCTTCTTGGTGAATTTTTGGAACTTCTTCACTAGCATTGCAAGTTCTCTTCCAATGTCTTCAGGATCATCAGAACAGCTGTCAGATTCTTCTTCAGATGAGGAAACAGCTTTTGCCTTCAAGGCACGAGTTCGCCCATAGTTTGGACCGTAGATATCTCTTTTCTCACAAAGCTGAAACTCATGTGTGTTGAGCCTCTCAAGTATGTCAGACGGATCGAGTGTCTTGAAATCAGGATGTTCTTGAATCATCAGGGCTAGGATGTCAAACGAACTATCAAGTGATCTCAGCAGCGTCTTGACGATTTCATGTTTGGTGATCTCAGTGGCGCCGAGGGCTTGAAGCTCATTTGTGATGTCAGTGAGCCGATCAAATGTGTGCTGGACATTCTCATTGTCATTTCACTTGAAGCGGTTGAAGAGGTTGCGAAGAACATTGATTCTTTGATCTCTCTGGGTTGAGACGCCTTCATTGACCTTGGAGAGCCAGTCCCAGACCAGCTTGGATTTCTTCAAGGCACTCACACGGCCATACTGTCCTTTTGTCAGATGGCCACAGATGATATTTTTGGCAGTAGAGTCCAGTTGAGTGAACTTCTTGACATCAGCAGCAGTGACACCTTCTCCAGCCTTGGGAACGCCGTTCTCAACGACATACCATAGGTCGACGTCAATGGCTTCAATATGCATGCGCATCTTATTCTTCCAGTAGGGATATTCAATTCCATCGAAGACGGGGCACGCAGCAGAGACTTTGATTATCCCTGCAGTCGACATAGCTAAAACTCCAGGTGGTTAAACCGAATCACACAGAACAAGGGAGCACCTTGCTCTGATACCAATTGAAAGTGCGTTATATCGACTAGAGGGGGGGTGAATAGGCGATTTTTATGAAAGTCTTCAAAACCTGAGAGTTATGAAGACAAACAGCGAAGATTATGCCTATTACTATGCAGCGAAAGTTAGATTACACTAGGCCAGCCATGGTCATGTATTCAATAGAGTGAAAGCACAATGACAAACAACTACAGTGTAATAAGGATCAGGTAGGAAGAAGTTATGAAGCCAAATAGATCATACATTCACGTTGTGAAGACAAAAGATAGAGCAGGTATGCAATGGCTTCACAATGAGTAACAGTAAGAAAAGGAAGTGAAGATGAAACCAGTGACTCGTTGAAGACAATGATGTGTTGGACCAGTTCCAGTTGCTGTGACAACTGTACGTCTGGTTGGAGCGGCTAGGTATTTAAACCTTAGGACACACAGTCCCGGACACCCAGTCCTGAACACACAGTTTAGGACACCAAGTCCTCACCGTATTCTCCTTGAGATAAGGTCACTTAGTCCTCGCCCAATCACTCTGGTAAGTCTTCAAGGTAGACTCCCAAACCTTCACAAACTTCGTTCACTGGCAATCCACAATGTCTCTTGGATGCTCTGAATGTGATGCCTAACCGTCTGGAGGATTCACAGTCCTCAAGTGTAATAAGTCTTCAGATCACACAGACAAGAAGACCTAAGTGATGCCCAATTTGCTCTGGCTCTGGGTGGTTAGGGCTTTTCTCCTCACTAGGAATTTTCTCTCAAAGGCTTCGAGGTGGGTTGCTCCTAAACGACAAAAGTCGTGCACTTAAATCTGAGTAGCCAACCGTTTATGGTTGTGGGGGTGGGCTATTTATAGCCACTTGGCAACCCGACCTGATTTGTCTGAAATGACCCTGGGTCACTAAGGAACTGACACATGTATCAACGGTCAGATTTTAAACTCTCATGGCAACTTTACTTGGGCTACAAGCAAAGCTGACTTGTCCGGCTCTAGACAATATTAGCTCTCATTGTCTTCACTCGAAGACATAGGTTTTTAGTTTGGGCATCACTTCAGTCATTCTAACTGGTTCTCCTGGACCCCACTTAACAGTATGGTGGTTCCTATGACTCAACACAAAAGAAAAGGAACTACGAAAGATCTAAGTCTTCGAGCTCCATATGCTTCATAACGTGTCTTCTTTTGTCATAGTCTTCAAAGTGAATATCTTCATGTACCACCTTTGTCTTCAATGTCTTCATACATTTTTAGGGGTCATCTCTGGTAGTAAAACCGAATCAATGAGGGACTTCTACCTGTATTATCCTGCAATTCTCACAAACACATTAGTCCCTCAACTAGGTTTGTCGTCAATACTCCAAAACCAACTAGGGGTGGCACTAGATGCACTTACAAAGGGTCTACCAAATATAATGGGACAAAAGTCATCTTGTGGGGAGCCAAGAACAAGAAAATCAGCAGGATATTTAACTTGCCCACACAAGACTTCAACATCTCTAACAATCCCAACTGGTGAAATAGTATCTCTATTGGCAAGCTTAATTGTAACATCAGTTTCCTCTATCTCAGCAGGTGCAATATCGTGCATAATTTATTTGTATAAGGAATGAGGTATTGCACTTGCACTAGCACCTATATCACATAAGCCATGGTAGCAATGATCTCCTATTTTAACAGAGATAACAGGCATGCCTACAACAGGTCTATGTTTATTTTTAGTATCAGGTCTAGCAATTCTAGCAGCTTCATCATAGAAATAAATAACATGACCATCAATATTATCGGCCAAGAGATCTTTAACTATAGCAAGAATAGGTTCAACATTAATTTGCTCAGAGGGTGTAGGTGTTCTAGTATTACTCTTACGAAGCACAGTTGAAGCTTTAGCATAATCCTTTATTCTAGCAGGCAAAGGTGGTTTCTCAATAAAAGGAGTAGGAACAACAGGATAATTATAAGTGATAGTATTTTCTTCAACTTTAATAGGTGCAACTACTTTTACTTCAGTGGGAGGATTATATTTAAACCACTTCTCCTTAGGGAGATCAACATGAGTAGAAAAGGATTCACAGAAAGAAGCTACTATCTCAGAGTCAAGTCCATATTTAGTGCTAAATTCATGGAAATCATCGGTATCCATAAAAGATTTAACACAATCAAACTTAGGTGTTATACCTGACTCCTTACCTTCGTCAAGATCCCAATCTTCAGAGTTGCGTTTAATTCTTTCCAATAAATCCCATTTGAATTCAATAGTCTTCATCATAAAAGAGCCAGTACAAGAAGTATCGAGCATGGAGCGATTACCGAGAGAAAGCCGAGCATAAAAAATTTAAATAATAATTTCTCTCGAGAGCTCATGATTGTGGCATGAATATAACATTGCTTAAGCCTCCCCCAAGCTTGAGCGATTCTTTCTCCTTCGCGAGGCCAAAAATTATATATATATATATATATATATATATATATATATATAATTACGATCACGATGAACAAGATGCATAGGATAAAACTTCTGATGAAATTCCAATTTCAATCGGTTGTAGTTCCATGATCCCATATCATCACGTAGACTAAACCATGTCAATGCCTTTCCCTTCAAATATAAAGGGAAGACGTTCTTCTTGTTAACATCCTCGGGCATACCTACAAGCTTAAATAATCCACAAACTTCATCCACATAGATTAGGTGCAAATCAGGATGTAATGTTCCATCACCTTTGAAAGGATTAGCTAGAAGTTTCTCTATCATACCCGAAGGAATTTCAAAGTAAACATTTTCAGTAGGTTCAATAGTTTGTAGAGAAAATCTTTGCTCTACTGGTCGGGGTGAAGATACCCCGAAGAAGCCCCTCAAAGGATTCTGTTCCATAGTAACAAGTGACAGTAAATTTTAGCACACTATATAAATTTTTCCTTACCAAATTCCGTTTTCGGTCTATGAGGGTACGTGGACAACAGTCTCCCATCTCATTGATATGCATCACCAAGATCTTGCATGTCCGTAGGAATTTTTTTGAAATTACTGCGTTCCCCAACAACGAGAGGGGGAGAGTGTGTCCACGTACCCTCGTAGACCGAAAGCGGAAGCGTTTGACAATGCGGTTGACATAGTCGCACTTCTTCTCGTTCTGACCGATCAAGCACCGGACGTACGACACCTCCGAGTTCTGCACATGTTCAGCTCGATGACGTCCCTCGAACTCTTGATCCAACAAAGTGTCGAGGGAGAGTTTCGTCAGCATGACGGCATGGTGACGGTGATGGTGAAGTGATCCACGCAGGGATTCGCCTAAGTACTACGACAATATGATCGGAGGCGTAAACTATGGAGGGGGGCGCCGCACACAGCTAGGAATCAATGTTGTGTTTTCTAGTAGTACCCCCCCACATATATATATATATAGGTGGGAGAGGGAGAGGGCTGCAAGGGGTGCCCCAAGTAGGAGTAATCCTACTTGAGCGCCTCCTCCAAGTCGGCCTCCCCCTTCCATATCCATCGGAGGGGGAAGGAATGAGACGGGGGAGGGGAAGGAAAGGGGGAGGCCGAATCCTCCCCTTTTCTTCTCCCTTCCCTTCCTTTCCTTCTCCTCCAATTCAGACTATAGGGGGCGCACCAGCCCTTTTTGGGGCTGGTATGTCCCTCTATTGGCCCATTAGGCCCATATAGCTTGTCGGGGGTTGCCCAGAACCCCTTCTAGTGACCCGATACGTACCCGATACCCCCAGAACACTTCCGGTGTCCAAATACTATTTTCCTATATATGAATATTTACCTCTCGACCATTTCGAGACTCCTCATCATGTCCGTGATCTCATCTGGGAATCCGAACAACATTCGGTCACCAAATCGCATAACTCATATAATACTAATCATCATCGAACATTAAGCGTGTGGACCCTACGAGTTTGAGAACTATGTAGACATGACCGAGGCACCTCTCCGGTCAATAACCAATAGCGGAACCTGGATGCTCATATTGGTTCCCACATATTCTATGAAGATCTTTATCAGTAGTAGGGTAATGACAACATATGGTATTCCCTTTGTCATCGGTATGTTACTTGCCTGAGATTCTATCCTCGGTATCTTCATACCTAGTTCAATCTCGTTACCATCAAGTCTCTTTACTCATTTCGTAATACATGGTTTTTTTAACTAACACATTAGTCACTTTGCTTGCAAGGCTTATTATGATGTGCATTACAGAGAGGGCCCAGAGATACCTCTCCGATACTCGGAGTGACAAATCCTAATCTCGATCTACGCCAACCCAAAAAACACCTTCGGAGATACCTATAGAGCATCTTTATAATCACCCAGTTACGTTGTGACATTTGATAGCACAAAAGGTATTCCTGCAGTATCTGGGAGTTGCATAATCTCACAGTCAAAGGAATATGTATTTGACATGAAGAAAGCAATAGCAATAAAACTGAACGATCGATATGCTAAGCAAACGGATGGGTCTTGTCCATCACATAATTCTCCTAATGATGTGAACCCATTCATCAAATGACAACACATGTCTATGGTCAGGAAACCTAACCATCTTTGATTAACGAGCTAGTATAGTATAGGCTTACTAGGGACACAGTGTTTTGTCTATGTATCCACACATGTATCAAGTTTCCGGTTAATACAATTCTAGCTTGAAAAATAAACATTTATCATGATATAAGGAAATATAAAATAACAACTTTATTATTACCTCTAGGGCATATTTCCTTCAGTCTCCCACTTGGACTAGAGTCAATAATCTAGTTCACATCACCATGTGATTTAACACCAATAGTTCACATCTTTATGTGATTAACACCCATAGTTCACATCGCCATGTGACCAACACCCAAAAGGTACTAAGTTGTGATCATGTTTTGCTTGTGAGAGAAGTTTAGTCAACGAGTCTGCCACATTCACATCCATATGTATTTTGCAAATTCTATGTCTACAATGCTCTGCATGGAGCTACTCTACCTAATTACTCCTACATTCAATATGTATCTACATTGAGACTTAGAGTCATCTAGATCAGTGTCAAAGCTTGCATCGACGTAACTCTTTACGACGAACTCTTTATCACCTCCATAACCGAGAAACATTTCCTTAGTCCTCTTTAAGGTAACTAAGGATAATTTTGACCGTTGTCCAGAGATCTACTCCTGGATCACTATTGTACCGCCTTACCAAACTCATGGTAAGGTACACAATATGTCTGGTACACAGCATGGCATACTTTATAGAACCTATGGCTGAGGCATAGGGAATGACTTTCATTCTCTCTCTATCTTCTGTCGTGGTCGGGCATTGAGTCTTACTCAACTTCACACCTTGCAACACCGACAAGAACCCTTTCTTTGACTGATCAATTTTGAACTTCTGCAAAACTTTATCAAGGTATGTCCTTTGTGAAAGGCCAATTAAGCGTCTTGATTTATCTCTATAGATCTTGATGCCCAGTATATAAGCAGCTTCACCGTGGTCTTTCATTGAAAAACTCTAATTCAAATACCCTTTTATGCTATCCAGACATTCTACATCATTTCCAATCAACAATATGTCATCCACATATAATATCATAAATGCTACTGAGCTTCCATTCACTTTATTGTAAATACAGGCTTCACCATAAGTCTATATAAAACCATATGCTTTGATCACCTTATCAAAGCGTATATTCCAACTCCAAGATGCTTGCACCAGTCCATATTTGGATCGTTGGAGTTTGCACACTTTGTTAGCACCTTTTAGGATCGACAAAACCTTTTGGTTGCATCATATACAACTCTTCTTTAAGAAATCCATTACCGAATGCAGTTTTGACATCCATTTGCCAGATTTCATAAAATGCGGCAATTTCTAACTTGATTTGAACGGACTTAAGCATCGCTACGAGTGAGAAAATCTCATCGTAGTCAACACCTTGAACTTGTCGAAAACCTTTTTGCGACAAGTCGAGCTGTGTAGATAGTGACACTACCATCAGTGTTTGTCTTCCTCTTGAAGATCCATTTATTCTCAGTGGCTTGCCGATCATCGGGTAGGTCCACCAAAGTCCACAGTTTGTTCTCATACATGGATCCTTTCTCAGATTTCATGGCCTCAAGCCATCTGTCGAAACCTGGGCTCATCATAGCTTCTTCATAGTTCGTAGGTTTGCCATGGTCTAATAACATGACTTCCAGGACAGGATTACCATACCACTCTGGTGCGGAACATGCTCTGTTCGACCTACGAGATCCAGTAGTAAATTGATCTAAAGTTTCATGATCATTATCATTAGCTTCTTCTCTAGTTTGTGTAGGCATCACGGGAATGGATTTCTCTAATGAGCTACTTACCAATTCGAGAGAAGGTACAATCACCTCATCAAGTTCTACTTTCCTCCCACTCACTTCTTTCGAGAGAAACTCCTTCTCTAGAAAGGTCCCATTCTCGGCAACAAAGATCTTGCCCTCAGATCTGTGGTAGAAGGTGTACCCAATTGTTTCCTTAGGGTATCCTATGAAGATGCACTTCTCTGATTTGGGTCTGAGCTTATCAGGCTGAAGCCTTTTGTCATAAGTGTCGCAACCCCAAACTATAAGAAACGACAGCTTAGGTTTCTTGCCAAACCACAGTTCATACGGTATCGTCTCAACAGATTTAGAGGGTGCCCTACTTAACATGAATGCAGTTGTCTCTAATGCATAACCCCAAAACGATAGTGGTAAATCTGTAAGAGACATCATAGATTGCACCATATATAATAAAATACGGTTATGATGTTCGGACACACCATTATGTTGTGGTGTTCCAGGTGGCGTCAGTTGTGAAACTATTCCACATTGTTTGAAATGAAGGCCAACCTAGTAACTCAAATATTCGCCTCCGTGATCAGATCATAGAAACTTTATTTTCTCGTTACGATGATTCTCCACTTCACTCTGAAATTCTTTGAAATTTTCAAATGTTTTAGACTTGTGTTTCATTAAGTAGATATACCCATATCTGCTCAAATCATCTGTGAAGTTCAGAAAATAATGATACCCGCCGCGAGCCTCAACACTCATCGGACCGCATACATCGGTATGTATTATTTCCAATAACTCAACGGCTCGCTCCATTGTTCCGGAGAACGGAGTCTTAGTCATCTTGTCCATGAGGCATGGTTCGCAAGCATCCAATGATTCATAATCAAGTGATTCCAAAAGTCCATCCGCATAGAGTTTCTTCATGCGCTTTACACCAATATGACCTAAACGGTAGTGCCATAAATATGTTGCACTATCATTATCAATGTTGCATCTTTTGGCATCAATATTATGAATATGTGTATCACTATGATCGAGATTCAATAAACCATTTATATTGAATGTATGACCATAGAAGGTTTTATTCATGTAAACAGAATAACAATTATTCTTTGACTTAAATGAATAACTATATTTGAATAAACATGATCCAGTCATATTCATGCTCAATGCAAACACCAAATAACATTTATTTTAGGTTCACCTCTAGTCCCCAAGGTAAAGGGAGTGTGCGATGGTGATCTTATCAACCTTGGAATGACTTCCAACACACATCGTCACCTTGCCCTTAACTAGTATATGTTCATTTTGCAACTCCTATTTCGAGTTACAAATCATAGCAACTGAACCGGTATCAAATACAGAGGGGATACTATGAACACTAGTAAAGTACACATCAGTAACATGTATATGAAATATAGCTTTGTTCACTTCGCCATCCTTCTTGTCCGCCAAGTTTTTGGGGCAGCTCTGCTTCCAGTGACCATTTCCTTTGTAGTAGAAGCACTCAGTTTTAGGTTTAGGTCTAGCTTTGGGCTTCTTCATGGGAGTGGCAACTTGCTTGACATTATTCTTGAAGTTCCCGTTCTTTCCCTTGCCCAGTTCTTGAAACTTGTGTTGTTGTTTAACCATCAACACTTGATGCTATTTCTTGATTTCTACCTTCGCCGATTTCAGCATCGTGGAGATCTTGGGAATCATTTTCGTTATCACTTGCATATTATAGTTCATCACGAAGTTCTAGTAACTTGGTGATAGTGACTAGGGAACTTTGTCAATCACTATCTTATCTGGAAGATTAACTCCGACTTGATTCAAGCGATTGTAGTACCCAGACATTCTGAGCACATGCTCACTAGCTGAGCTATTCTCCTCCATCTTGTAGGCAAAGTACTTGTCAAAGGTCTCATACCTCTTAACATGGGCATGCGTCTGAAATATCATTTTCATCTCTAGGAACATCTCATATGCTCCATGGCGTTCAAAACATTTTTGAAGTCCCGGTTCTAAGCTGTAAAGCATGGTGCACTAATCTATCAAGTAGTCATCATAACAAGCTTGTCAAACGTTCATAACGTCTGCATCTTCTCCTACAATAGGTCTGGCACCTAGCGGTGCATCAAGGACACTGTGCAACAATGAGGATAATCCTCAGATCACAGACCCAGTCCGCATCATTGCTACTATCATCTTTCAACTTAGTTTTCTCTAGGAACATATCAACAATAAAACAAGGGAGCAATACGCGAGTTATTGATCTATATCATAGATATGCAAATGCTATTAAATTAAGTTCAGTTAATCATATTACTTAAGAACTCCCACTTATATAGACATCCCTTTAGTGATCTAAATGATCACATGATCCATATCAACTAAACCTTGTCTGATCATCACGTGAGATGGAGTAGTTTTCAATGGTGAACATCTCTATGTTGATCATATCTACTATATGATTCACGTTCAACCTTTCGGTCTCCAGTGTTCTGAGGCCATGTCAGTACATGCCAGGCTCATCAAGTTTAACTCGAGTATTCTGCATGTGCAAAATTGTATTGCACTCGTTGTATGTGAACGTAGAGCTTATCACACCCGATCATCACGTGGTATCTCGGCACGACGAACTGTCGCAATGGTGCATACTCAGGGAGAACACTTATACCTTGAAATTTTACTAAGGGATCTTCTTATAGGGCTACCGTCTTACTAAGAAAAATAAGATGCATAAAATATAAACATCACATGCAATCAAAATATGTGACAAGATATGGCCATCATCAACTTGTGCTTTGATCTCCATCTCCAAAGCACCGTTATGATGTCCATCGTCACCGGCTTGACACCTTGATCTCCATCATAGCGTTGTGGTCGTCTCGCCAACTATTGCTTCTACAACTATCGCTAATGCATAGTGATAAAGTAAAGAAATTACATGGCATTTGCATTTCGTACAATAAAGCGACAACCATAAGGCTCCTGCCAGTTGCCGATTACTTTTGCAAAACATGATCATCTCATACAATAACGTATATAACATAATGTATTTAACCATATCACATCACAACATGCCCTTCAAAAACAAGTTAGACGTCCTCTACTTTGTTGTTGCAAGTTTTACGTGGCTGCTACGGGCTTCTAACAAGAACCGTTCTTACCTACGCATCAAACCACGATGGTGATTTACCAAGTCTGCTGTTTTAACCTTCAACAAGGACCGGCCGCAGTCAAATTTGATTCAACTAAAATTGGAGAAACAGACAGATGCCAGCCACCTTTATGCAAAACTAGTTGCATGTCTATCGGTTTAACCAGTCTCATGAACATGGTCATCTAAGGTTGGTCTGGGACGCTTCATCCAACAATACCACCGAATCAAAATAAGACATTAGTGGTAAGCAGTATGACGATCACCGCCCACAACTCTTTGTGTTTTACTCGTGCAAATCATCTACGCATAGACCTGGCTCTGATACCACTATTGGGGAACGTAGTATGCAATTTGAAAAAAAATTCTATGCTCATGAAAGATCTATCTAGGAGATGCATAACAACAAGAGGGGAAGAGTGTTTCCATGTACCCTTGTAGACCGAAAGTGGAAGCGTTTGACAATGCGGTTGATGTAGTCGAACTTCTTCTCGTTCCGGTCGATCAAGCACGGAACGTACGATACCTCCAAGTTCTGCACACGTTCAACTCGATGACGTCCTTGAACTCTTGATCTAGCAAAGTGTCAAGGGGGAGTTTCGTCAGCACAACAGCATGGTGACGGTGATGGCGAAGTGATCCACGCAGGGCTTCGCCTAAGCACTTGGACAATATGACCGGAGGCGTAAACTGTGGAGGGGGGCGCCATACACGGTTAGGAACAAATGTTGTGTTTTTTAGTGGTGCCCCACCCCACATATATATATGTGGGAGAGGGAGAGGGGCACCCCAAGTAGGAGTAATCCTACTTGGGCGCCTGCTCCAAGTCGGCCTCCCCCCTTCCATATCCATCGAAGGGGGAAGGAAAGACAGGGGAGGGGAAGGAAAGGGGGAGGCCGAATCCTCCCCTTTCCTTATCCCTTCCCTATCTTTCCTTCTCTTTCCTTTTGGGGGCTGGTATGTCCCTCCCTTGGCCCATTAGGCCCATATAGCTTGCCGAGGGTTGCTAGGAACCCCTTCCGGTGACCCGATACGTACCCGGTACCCCCGGAACACTTCCGGTGTCCAAATACTATCGTCCTATATATGAATCTTTACCTCTCTACCATTTCGACACTCCTCATCATGTCCATGATATCATCCGGGACTCTGAACAACATTCGGTCACCAAATCACATAACTCATATAATACAAATAATCATCGAACGTTAAGAGTGCGGACCCTACGGGTTCGAGAACTATGTAGACATGACCGAGACACCTCTCCGGTCAATAACCAATAGCGGAACCTGGATGCTCATATTGGTTCCCACATAATCTACGAAGATCTTTATCGGTCGTATCAAAATGACAACATAAGTTATTCCCTTTGTCATTGGTATGTTACATGCCCTAGATTCGATCGTAGGTATCTTCATACCTAGTTCAATCTCGTTACCGGCAAGTCTATTTACTCATTCTGTAATACATCATCTTTGTAACTAACTCATTAGTCACTTTGCTTGCAAGGCTTCTTATGATGTGCATTACCGAGAGGGCTTAGGGATACCTCTCCGATACTCGGAGTGATAAATCCTAATCTTGATCTATGCCAGCCCAACAAACACCTTCGGAGATACCTGTAGAGCATCTTTATAATCACCCAGTTACGTTGTGACGTTTGATCGCACACAAGGTATAACTTCGGTATCCGGGAGTTGCATAATATCATAGTCGAAGGAATATGTATTTGACATGAAGAAAGCAATAGCAATAAAACTGAACGATCGGTATGCTAAGCTAACAGATGGGTCTCGTCCATCACATCATTCTCCTAATGATGTGATCCCGTTTATCAAATGACAACACATGTCTATGGTTAGGAAACTTAACCATCTTTGATTAACGAGCTAGTCTAGTAGAGGCTTACTAGGGACACGGTGTTTTGTCTATATATGCACACATGTATCAAGTTTCTGGTTAATACAATTCTAGCATGAATAATAAACATTTATCATGATATATGGAAATATAAAATAACAACTTTATTTTTGCCTCTAGGGCATATTTCCTGCACTTTGATAATTTGATTTGTGGGTGGAGCGATGCTTAGGAGTTTTTCTTACTTGAACAAACCTCCTACCTACGATTAACCCCCTCGCAAGTATCTGCAACTATGTAGCGACTCAATCCCAATGGACTGAAGTCTCTGTGCTTTAGTATCATCCTTGGATAGGTATTGCTGACACACACACAGTACTCGAGGAATTATAACAGAGTTCAATCACACACTTATTACGTCGAATGTCTCAAGAGAGAACTTATTACAATAATATGGCCGAAGGCCATCTAAATAAGATAACTGCGGAAGCATCTAAGATAAATGAGTCCATCCAACTCCACGGCAAAACTGAGTGCATGACAATGACCTATCGCACCTTACTCTTCGTCTGAAAATTCTACAACATGATACATTGCAGCCGTGAAGGTCAGCACATGGAATATGCTGGCAAGACAACACTATAGAGTAAAGAACAAATAACAGCTATCACTACATGCATATATGGCTGGTGGAGGCTCTAGGTTTAACATTTTGCATAAAGCCAATTTTCCTTACAACAAAAGGAATAGATTTTATAACTACCAATTTTATGTCATTAATGAGAAGGTACCCCAACTCAATCCCAAAAGAATATTATTAACCCAACAAATTCATTAAGTAAGTGATGAGATCAAATCAATAATTCAAGTACCAGATACTCAAGATGTCCATAACCAGGGGCACGGCTAATCGTCACTAATTTGTACACTCTGTAGAGGTTTGCGCACTTTTCCCAACAAGACTCGATCTCCTCCATTGGATTTCTCACGGTACATGATGTTTGAGAAATCGATGATCGAGACATAGTCTTTTCGAGGTGGTCCCCTTAACCGATAGATAGGCCGGTACACCTACAATTCCCCTACATCTGCTAGCCCATCATGGAAATGATTCCCACAAATTACTCAACTATGCCAGAGCCCATAATGGCATGTGGCCGCACACGGAAGTTTCTAGCATGAACAATCTTATGATCCCTTTGAGCCTGGGTGGCATTCCATAGGATGATCACACGGGTACCCCGGGATCTCCTAGGACAACACTGGATTCCCCAAGTGCCCATAACCATTCCACCCAGATGTGTATTAAAGTAGCTACCTTAATTTTCCCTTATATAATATTACTCTTGCAGCTTTCATGATTATCACATACCCAAACCACGTCTACGAGCAAAGCAATATGACCATAACGTATAATACCCGGGGTTGATAAAAGACAATAGGTTCCTGCCTCATCAACTACTTAACCACACCCACACATTAGCAATCCTACTCATGCAACGTTTGAGGGTTGAGAATAATGCATAAAAACTGGGTAACAAAGGGATATGATCAAAGTGTTACTTGCCTCATTAACGATCAGAACACCCTAGAGATTCGAAGTAGCAAGCTATGCACTCCGAGAACTCTATTGTAAACAAACAATAGCATACATAAGCACTCAAGCAGAAGATGCAAGGGTAAAACTAGAGAAAAAGATCTAAACAAAAATTTCAAGGAATAGCTTCGATTTGCAAAAAGAACCAGTTGAATCGGAGCTACGAAACTCAAACTACGATCAAAAGAAGTTCAAAATAAAATAAGCTTGAAATTAAATTTTAAATTTTCAAAAACATGTTTAAGTTTGTTATCTGAACATAGGGGAACATAACGAAGAATTTGGCGTTGGTTTCATTGGATTTGGATAAACAAGCAAAAAGTTGTGAGGGTTTAAAGTTCAGGGACTAATTTGTAAGAAAACAAATCGCGTGTAGGTCCCTGGCCGAAAAAAAACTAAAAGAAAAATCTAATGAAAAAACGTTCGCTAACAGAAACTAACGAACGAAAGCCTATCACTAACAGATCTAAACAAACGAACGTTCACTAATTAAACTACTCTAATAAAATAAACCGATATAAAAAGAAGAACCAAAACTAAAAAAAGGGGCGGGTTTATTCGGCGGTTATACCGGTTCGGCGAGAGACACCGGCGGCGGTGGATCGGCCTCCGGCGCGAGGCGGCGTGAGTGACGGCGGCTGCGGGGCGGGGTGGCACGACAGCGGCCCGGCGAGGCGGCGTCGGCAACGACTAGCGGTGGCGGGGCAATGTCGGAGGCAGGCGACGGCGACTAGCAGGGGGCGGCGGCGGCTCACGGCAATGCGGCAAGCGGCGGGGGTGTGAGGAGGAGGGGGCCAGGGTCTCGCCTTTTAAAGGCATGGTCGGGCGGTGGCTTGGGCAGGGGTCCAGGCGGCAGCGGCGGGGGTCCGAGCCGGACTCCGCGGCGGCGGGGCGTGCGGCGGCCGGACTCCCAGCCGGAGTCGGTCGCGGGCGAGGCGCTGGGCGGCTAGCCTTTGGCCCAGTTCGGTCCGGAATATTTTTTTAAATCTTTTCACCGTGAAGAAATAAAAAAATACAAATAAAATAACAACAATTCCTAAAATTCTGGAAATAATTTTCATCGTCCTCTCCTAGTATTTGGGACAAAGCGAACATTTTTCTGAGCTAAATGCAATTTTTAAAAATGCACATTTTTTCCCTAATTTAACCGAATAAAATTCGAAATAACATTCAAATAAAATATATTTCATTAAAAATTAAATTTGCATTATTTCTCAGCTGTTTTTGAAGAAGTCATATTATCTTCTCTCATTATTTATTTATTTTGAAATAATTGGAAAAATACTTTCAAATAAAAAATGACATTGATCCAATTTTCCAATTTTGAAAAATTCAAAAATGGATTATTGTGAAAACCTCCAACTCTCTCAACTGGTCCTTGAGTTGCTTAAGGTCTCTAGGATCAAAATGTCCAAATAAACCAAATTCAAAATGCACAAATCGTGGATGCGTTTGATCACCTAGTGATTAACATCCAAATTGAAAATTGGGATGTTACAAACCTACCCCCTTAAGATGAATCTCGCCCTCGAGATTCAGGTTGGCTAGCAAAAAAGGTGTGGGTGGTCTTTCCGTAGGTCTTCTTCTCGCTCCCAGGTGGCTTCTTCCTTGGTATGGAGACTCCACTGAACTTTGCAAAACTTGATGACCTTGCTGCATGTGACTCGGTTGGCGAACTCTAAAATCTTGATGGGTTTCTCCTCATAAGTCAGGTCACTCTCCAACTGAATTGCTTCCAGGGGCAGTATATCTCTCAGAGGAATATCGTCCATCTCTGCATGGCACCTCTACAAATTCGAAATATGAAACACATCATGTACTCCTGACAATCCTTCAGTTAATTCCAACTTGTAGGCAACTTCTCCCATACGCTCCAAAACTCGGTATGGTCCTACAAATCTTGGTGCTAACTTTCCTTTGACTCCAAATCGTTTAACTCCTCGAAGTAGTGACACACGAAGATATGCTATGTCTCCAACTTCATAGGCTACCTCCTTGCGTCTACTATCGGCATAACTTTCTGCCTGGACTAAGCTATTGTCAGCGTTCTAGGAACGGGGGTCCCCAGACTTGCCTGCCTATGGCTCACGGCGTGGCTCTACGAGCGGGCCCATACGGCCCATCTTCACCATCAAGCACTCAAGACCCTCGCGATGGGCCAAGCCTCGCGAGGCGGACGACACAAGACCTCCTCAGGAGCGGCCTCACTAGGCCGGCTCATGAGGGGCAGAGAGTTCAAGGCAAGGCCAACCTCGCGAGGTTCTAGTGACGTGAGCCGTGACGACCAAGGCCAGGCGGGTGCCAGCACGCACAGTGTCCTTGTTTCCCCTTTGGTGCTAAGGGAGCAAGCGTAGGAGCGGAGTACCGAGGCGTCAAGCAAACGTTTCCATATTGGTGCAACGATACCAAGACCAGCAGGACAGCAGAACGGAGGTCACCGTGGAGCCAAGACGGCATCACCACCAGAGACTTTGGCAGGCGAAGACTGCTTTTGTTAGGATAGCTTGTACTAGTTGTCCCCCTTCGAATTGGCCATTGTGGGATCCCTTCTCGCTCAATATTTGGGAAGAGGACCAAGGCCACGTTAAATAGGACTAGACACCACCGTAGCTAGGGGGAGACCTCATCTTTGACTAGAACTAGTTCATCCCCACAACCACATCCACCAAGCACAAGAACACCTCTCCTCAAGAGGCGGTTCTTCCCCTTGTACTGTTCATCCTCAGCCCGAGAGGCAATCCACCACCACCACATTGGAGTAGGTTATTACACCACAATGGTGGCCCGAACCAGTATAAATCTTGTGTCCTTTGTGTTGCGAGTTCGTCGAGTTAGTACGTAAGATCTTAGCCGAGTTAGGACGTGGGTCGGTAGGGGGGAGATCTTCGTGCGCACCCCAGTGTTTGAACCTTGAGGGTTTGGCCGGAACCCGTGATCTGACATTTGGCACGCCAGGTAGGGGTGCGCCGGAGTCTTTCTTCCGTCGATTCGTGCTCCACCATCTCCACGTCTGCTCCCCATGGCGGGTGCCCCTCCAGCTGGATCTATCGGTGCCCCCGGCAGCACTTGGGGGCTCCGAGCCCTTGCCCCCGCCCTGCGGCAGGTGCAGTGGCACCCAAGTTCAAGCCGGAGATGCTGCCGCACTACAACGGCACGGCGGACCCCTCGGCTTTCCTCCTGGCGTATGAGGAGGCCGTTCTAGAAGCCGGGGGCGACGGCAATATCATGGCCAACTGGTTAACAATGGCCCTCGTTGGCGCGCCGCGCGCCTGGCTCCTCCATTTGCTGGAGTCTTCTGTCACTACCTGGGAGGAGCTACGCAACCTCTTCATCACTCGCTTCGGGGAACCGGCGGCCCCCATCATCGCAGCTCTTCTCAGCGGTTCGCAAGCACCACCCTCAGATCAGCATGTCAAGCCGTACCTTCGCCAGATCGCTGCCGCTTCCAAGCGCCCAGGGGCTCCGCCGAGCTGGGCCGTGCCTGAGGCCGACCTCACCTTCGACTCAAATGATCATCCTGCCTCCACCATCGGTTTGGGTGCGCTCCTGATGCTTTGCACAACCATTATCTGCCATGTAACCATCACCAAGATGCTCGTCGATGGCGGCGCCGGCCTCAATGTGCTCTCCGTTGAGGCCTTCAACCTCCTTCATGTACCGCTCGAGCGGCTCCGCCCTAGCAGGCCTTTCTCGGGGTCGGTTGAGGCTCTGCCCGCTCCCTGGAGTAGATCCGCCTCCCCGTGACCTTCGGCACGTGCAACAACTACCGCACCGAGCTCATCGACTTCAACATCGCCCGCATTAGCCTCCCGTACAGCGCCATCCTAGGGTACCCAGCTCTGGCCCAGTTCATGGCAGCGACCCATCCGGCTTACAACCTCATGAAGTTGCCGGGGAGCGGAGGTGTCCTCACCATCAAAGGGGACGCCAAAGAAGCCTTGATGACACTCAATCTCGCCCTCAAAACCGCCGCAGCAGCACAGCCCTCCGACTCGGACACCTCCAAGGCCAAGGGAGCCACACCAACCAAGAAGAAGAAGTTTTTCACTCAAGACAAGGCAGAAACCAAGCAAGTGCTGGTCGAGGGGGAAGGGTCCTCAGGGGAAACCTTTACCATAGGCGCCAACCTCGAGCCTAATCAGGAGGAGGCATTGGTGAGGTTCTTGCTGGCAAACAAGGAAGTGTTCGCTTGGGAGCCCGATCAGCTGGTGGGGGTCCCGAGAGAGGTGATAGAGCATCACCTGAAGGTGTGCCCTAACGTACGCCCCGTGAAGCAGAAGGTGAGGTGGCAGTCCACGGAGAAGTAAGCTTTCATCATCCAAGAAACCCGCAAGCTGGAGGTTGCGGGTGTCATTCACGAGGTTCGGTACCCAGAGTGGCTGGCGAACCCTGTCGTCGTCCCCAAGAAAGGCGAGAAGGAGCGGATGTGCATCGACTTCACCAACCTCAACAAGGCCTGCCCCCAAGATCTGTTCCCGCTTCCATGCATCGACCAAATCGTCGACTCCACTACCGAGTGTGACTTGCTATGCTTCCTGGATGCGTTCTCATGATATCACCAGATCAAGATGGCGGTAGAAGATGTGGAGAAGATGGCCTTCCTGACCCCGTGTGGGTTGTACTGCTACACTTGCATGCCGTTCGGGCTACGCAACACGGGCGCAACCTTCCAGCGGCTCATGCATATCGCCTTGGGTCGGCAGGTTGGGAGGAACGCTGAAGCCTACGTCGACGACATCGTCGTGAAGTCTCAGGAGGCGGGGACCTTGATCCAAGACCTGGTGGAGACCTTTGAAAGCCTCCGCCAGGTGGACTTGCAGCTCAGCCGGAAAAATGCGTGTTTGGCGTCCATTCTGGCAAGCTGCTTGGTTTCCTGGTGTCCCACAGGTGGATCGAGGCCAACCCAGAGAAGGTCAAGGCCATTGAAGACATGAGTCCACCGCAGAACCTCAAGGAAATGCAGAAGTTGGCTGGTCGGGTGACTGCGTTGGGGCGCTTCATCTCCAAGCTAGGAGAGCGCGCCCTACCCTTCTTCAAGCTAATGAAAAAGAAGGGCCCGTTCGAGTGGACCCCAGGGGCCGACCAAGCTTTTCAAGACCTCAAGAGATACCTGACCAGCCCTCCAGTGATGGTGGCGCCACGTCCTCGCAAGCCCCTAGTCCTCTATCTTGCCGCCACCCTCTACTCAGCCAGCATGGCTCTGGAGGCGGCTCGGGGAGAACACCAAGCCAAGGGCGCATCACGCCGTGCCAGGCCTCCAGCAAAGACGACGCAAGACCAGAACGGCGCCACAAGGGCCGCATCAGCAGCGGTAGAGGATCAGGCTCGGCAGGACGACGCCCCCAAACCCGTGAAGACCTGGGCAAGCGATCAAGTATCGGGGTCTCCACCACCTCAGGAGGCACCCTAGCTTCCGGAAGGCGCAAGTCTCATCAGCACGCCTACCCTCGTCGAGCACCTGGTATACTTCATCAGCACGGTGTTACGGGACGCAAGAGCATGGTACCGCATGCCTCAGAAGCTCCTGCTCGCCCTCCTAGTGGCCTCACAAAAGCTGCGACACTACTTTCAAGGCCACCCCATCAAGGTCGTCTCAGCCTACCCATTGGAAAGAGTGGAACATCGAGTTGCATGCATTCCAGTTGGAGTTCAGTACTACCAGCGTCATTAAGGGAGCCGTGCTCGCTGATTTCGTGGCAGAATGGACTGAGGCCCCGGCGCTTGAGGTAGGCGAAGACCGGTCCCTCTCTCCGGGAAGAGAGGCGCCCGATGGATGGGTCATGTATTTCGATGGTGCCTTCATGCACCAGGGCGTGGGGGCTGGAGCAGTGCTCATCTCGCCCACTCAGGACAAGCTCTACTACGCCGTGCAGCTCTGCTTCCAGTAGGGCGAGAAACTCTCCAACAACATTGCAGAATACGAAGGCCTCATAGCTGGCCTGAAGGCTGCAGTGGCAATGGGGGTAAAGCGCTCACCGTTAGGGGTGACACGCAGCTCCTCGTCAACTTCTCCAACAAGATATACGAGCCAAGGGACGAACAAATGGAAGCATACCTCGCAAAGGTGCGCAAGATGGAGAAACAATTCCTGGGCCTGGAGTTGCAGCACGTGCCCCGTGGCACCAACAAGGAAGCTGACGACATCGCCAGAAGAGCATCCAAGCGACAGCCCCAGGAGCCTGGCGTCTTCGAGGAGTGGCTCTTCAAGCCATCAGCAACGCCACCGCTTTCAAAAACAACTTAGCCTCAGGAGGAACTCCTGCAGCCGCCTGCCACAAGAGCCCCGGCCTGTGGCCCGACCTCGGGAGCGCGCCTACTCCTGGCGCTCGAGCCCCAGGAGGGATGCTGGACCAAGGAATTAAAGGAATACCTGATGCAAGGGACGTTGCCGGAGAAGGAGGAGGACAGGGAGCGCGTGGCCCGTCAGGCCACATCACACTGCATTCGGGACGGTGAGTTATACAGGAAGCGGCCAAATGACGTTTCACTGCATTGTATCTCTAGGGAGAAGGGCAAAGAGCTGATAGTCGACATACACGGCGGGGACTACAGGCACCATTCTTCATCGCGAACCCTTGTCGGCAAGGCATTCCGCAGCGAGTTCTACTGGCCTACGATACTCCACGACGCAGCTGAGCTGGCAAAGTTATGCGAGGCCTGCCAATTCCACGCCAAGCAGATCCATCAGCCAGCCCAGGGCCTCCAGACAATTCCACTCCCGTGGTCGTTTGCAGTGTGGGGGCTAGACATCCTGGGCCCATTCCCTCGGGCGCCTGGGGCTATCGATACCTCTACGTCGCCATCGACAAGTTCACTAAGTGGGCGGAGGTTGAAGCCATCCGCACCATCCCAGCTGGCTCTGTAGTCAAGTTCATCAAGGGCCTCGTGAGCTGTTTGGGGTCCCCAACCGCATCATCACCTATAATGGCTTGCAGTTCACTAGTAATCTCTTCAAGTCATATTGTGCTAACCTTGGAACGAAGAACTGCTACGCTTTGGTAGCGCACTCCAAGAGCAATGGCTAGGCCGAACGTGCCAACGCGGAGGTCCCGAGGGGCCTCAAGACCAGGACCATCAAGAAGAAGCTCGAGGCCTGCGGCAGGGGCTGGCATGATGAGCTCCAGGCCGTGCTGTGGTCCATCCGCACCACCGCCACCGAGCCGACGGGCGAGACCCCGTTCTTCCACCTCTATGGAGTGGAAGCAGTCCTCCCTTACGAGGTCAGGCATCGCTCCGCACGGGTCCTGGCATTTGATGAAAAGCAGCAGGACGCCAGGCGGGGGATGGACCTCGTGCTGGGGAAGGAACGTCGCAGCGAAGCAACACTACGGGCGGCAAGATACCAGCAGGCCCTGCGGTGGTACCACTGTCGCAGCGTCTGCTCCAGGACGCTCGAGGTCGGTGACCTCGTCCTGAGGCGGGTCCTCTCCAGGGAAGGGCTGCATAAGCTCTCACCCATGTGGGAGGGCCCATTCAAGGTCGTCCATGTCTCCAGGCCTGGCGCCACGCGCTTGGAAACACAGGACGGGGTACCCATCCAGAACGCCTGGAACATTCAGCACCTCCGGAAGTTCTACCCCTGAAGAAAGGCCCAACGACTGTGAAGAAGCCCCGATGCCAATGAAGAAATGCCCAACGCCTATGAAGAAGGCCCGGTGCCTGTGAAGCAAGGCCTAGTGCCAGTGAAGCAAGGCCCCGTGCATGTGAAGAATCGCCGCCCATGACACTCTCACGTAATAACGAGTGGAGTTGTACACGCCCCGGAGCCTCAGGAGTGCCGCCCTTGGGGCTCGGGGGCTCCCTCCCGCGTCGAGTGGCAGCACTTAGCTCCGCGCTGGTGAGAAGATGTCGACTAGGTGCCAGACGCGGCTTTTCATTTGCTTTCCAATGTTGGCTTGCCCCTCTTTTAATTGACATTTGCTTTCTGGTGTCTCTTGCTGGTCCCGCCTTATCGCTTTCTGCCTTCATATCTTTGGTCGACCTGTACTTTCCCTCGTGTCCCTCGTGAGGGGGCTGAACAGGTACCTTCATGAGCTTCCTCCTTCTGTCTTTTTGTGAGGCACCCTCGTTCGAGCCCACAAGCTGGCACACCTCTCCTAATCCGTGCCCCACGGGTATCGCGACGCGAAGCACTGAGTCAAGGCCAGCGGCGCCTATGACCATGCCCCGGGAGAAAAATAAACCTCAAAAAAAGTCGAGCTAAGTTATCCCTACATAAAACGACGATGTTGCGACACAGCACAGGAACGACAAACACAACATAACAATTGAGATCATAGTTCGACACACGCCCCTCTGGCGGCCATTCTGGTTTCTTTCTGATGCAGGAAGGAAAAGAAGAACAAAATAAAAGCGGCGCCTACAGCGGTCCATGGGGGTAGGCCCTAGCGCCTTTGTGAGCTCAGCTGGACCCCTCCTCGCGCTTCACGGAGGTGCGGCAACGAGACGACCCGCCACCGTCTTCAAAGCGGGCACGGCGGTGTGATGGCTGGTCGTAGCTGCCACTACTGGAGCTATCGCTGGGGGAAGACCTTCCATAGCTGGATGAGACGCGGTCGGCACCAAGGGCGGGTTCACCCTCATCCTCGTCACGGCTGTCGCCAAGGCCGGGCACCTCCTCGTCGCCGTTCACCTTGGGGTAGCACCCGGCACGGCGACCATCTTCCCCAAACACCCTCATATAGAGGGGCGCGTCACCGTCGTACTTGAAGTGGAGGGTGCACCGCCTGCCCAAGGCACCCGTGCAGGTGAACGTCTACCAACCACGAGCCAGAGCTATATTGCCCGCGGCGGAGACCTCAACCGCGACACAAGAAGCCCTACTGCAGCAGCCGTCTGCCTGTAGCCAAAGCCCATTTGGACCTGAGGCCGGCAGCTCGTCGGCAAAGAAGCGCGGGAGCTGAAGCCAGTTGCCGGCCGGGTTCTCCGACCAGACGACGAACTCCGGCAGCATCTCCGCCGAGTGGAAGCGTGGCCGGGGAGGCTGCACGACCACCGCATGTCTCCCTTCATCAACGAGACCGCCACGACCAGAGCGACCCCTGCCCCGCGAAGTGGCACCACCACGGCTGCACGGGGCCGCGGTGGGGGTCGCGGCGTGCTTGCATGGACGGCCACGTCCACTCTTGGGCACCGGAGAGCCGGGTCCATCGTGAGGGGACTTCCCCTTCTTCGCGGCAGTGAACCTCCTCGACGGTGCCATTGGTAGCAGGAGTGGAGCAAGGAAGGAGAAGAAGGAGACTAGGCATAGGAAAGATGGGCGACGGGGGCTCCGCCCCCCTCCCATTTATACCAGGAGAAGGCCAACCAGCACGCTCGGCGATCATAGGTAATGATGGTTTTCCGTGCATGTCGCAGGGACTTGTCAAGTCAGGCAGTTGCCGAGGCAGCGTGGGGAAGCAGAGACGCCCACGTCCAATCAACCGCCCTGCGTCGACCCAGGCCACAGGCTATTGGGGCTCACAGCGCTTCGCCTTTGACCCATGGCTTCGCCTCGAAGCCAAGCCCGAGCGTGCCTTGGGCCCGGGGGCTACTGTCGGCATCCTGGGAACGGCGTGGCTCTGCGAGCGAGCCCGTATGGCCCATCTTCAACAGGAACCACTCAAGACCCTCGCGAGGGGCCAAGCCTCATGAGGAGGACGACACAAGACCTCCTCAGGAGCGCCCTCACCAGGCCAGCTCACGAGGGGCGGAGAGTTCAAGGCGAGGCAAACCTCGCGAGTTTCCAGTGACGTGAGCCATGACGACCAAGGCTAGGCGGGCGGCAGCACGCATAGTGTCCTTGTTTCCCCTTTGGTGCTAAGGGAGCAAGCGTAGGAGTGGAGTACCGAGGTGTCAAGCAAAGGTTTCCGTATTGGTGTAACGAGACCAAGACCAGCAGGACGGCAGGACTGAGGTCACCGTGGAGCCCAAGATGGCCTCACCATCAGAGCCTTTGGTAGGCAAAGACTGCTTTTGTCAAGATAGCTTGTACTAGCTGTCCCCCTTCAAATTGGCCCTTGTGGGATCCCTTCCCGCTCAATATTTGGGAAGAGGACCAAGGCCACGATAACTAGGACTAGCCACCACCGTAGCTAGGGGGGCGACCTCATCTTAGTCTAGAACTAGTTCATCCCCACAACCACATCCACCAAGCACAAGAACACCTCTCCTCAGGAGGTGGTTCTTCCCCTTGTACTGTCCACCCTCAGCCCGAGAGGCAATCCACCACCACCACACTGGAGTAGGGTATTACACCACAACGGTGGCCTGAACCAGTATAAATCTTGTGGTCTTTTGTGTTGCGGGTTCGTCGAGTTAGTTCGTAAGATCTTAGCCCAGTTAGGGCGTGGATCGGTAGGGGGAGGTCTTCGCACGCACCCCGGTGTTTGAACCTTGAGGGTTTTGCTGGAACCCGTGATCCGACAGCTACCTTCAGTTTATCGCGAATCAACTTGACTTTCTCGTCAGACTCTCTGATTAAGTCTGGCCCGAACAATTGTCGGTCTCCAACTTCATCCCACATCAATGGTGTCCTGCACCTCCTTCCATACAAAGCTTCAAAAGGGGCCATATTTAAACTAGCCTGGTAGCTGTTGTTATATGAGAACTCTGCGTAAGGCAAAATATCATCCCAACTAGACCCATAGTCTAGCGCACAAGCTCTCAACATGTCCTCCAGAATATGATTGACTCTCTTAGTCTGTCCATCTGTCTACGGATAAAAGGTTGTACTGGACCCTAGACTGGTTCCCAAAGTCTGGTGTAACTGATTCCAAAACTTCGAGGTAAACGGTGTTCCTCTATCTAATACGATGGTCCTCGGAACTCCATGCAGGCATACGATCCTGGTAATATAGATCTTGGCCAACTTCACGCTCGTATAAGTGGTTTTCACAGGGATAAAGTGGGCCACTTTGGTCAAGCGATCAACTACAACCCAAATGGAATCATATCCTAAACGCGTCCTGGGTAATCCAGTGGTGAAATCCATGCCAAGCTTATCCCACTTCCATTCAGGTATTAGCAAAGGCTGAAGTAATCTGGCTGGTTTCTGGTGCTCTGCCTTGACTCTCTAACAAACATCGCATACTGCTACATATTCGGCAATATCCTTCTTCATACCTATCCACCAGAAACGTTCCTTCAAATCGAAATACATCTTGGTCTTGCCTGGGTGAATCGAGTATGGTGAGTCATGCACTACTAGGAAAAGGGCTACTAATGGCGCACCAGTTTTGCCTACTAATGGCGCATCACTGGTGCGCCATTAGTATCACGCCACTAGTAATTTTTACTAATGGCGCACCACTGGTGCGCCATTAGTATCTGGTATACTAATGGCGCACCACTGGTGCACCATTAGTATAGGCCACGGTGCGCCATTAGTATAGGCCACTGGTGCGCCATTAGTATAGGCCACTGGTGTGCCATTAGTATTTTTGAATTTTGAAGGCGGGAAAATAGTAGTGGCGCACCGTCTAACCCCCACCGTGCGCCATTGCTATTTTTGAATTTTGAATTTGGATCTGGATCGTGATTTTTTTTGCCCATTTTTTGCTCGTTTTTTTGCTCGTTTTTTGGCACGATATTATTTCAAATTTTGTTCCTATTTTTGGATCTTGTACATTCTTTTTCCATGTTCTTTTGCCGGAGAGGAGTTCGCCGGAGAGGAGGAGGAGGAGGTCACCGGAGAGGCGCTCGCCTACATCGCTGGAGAGGAGGAGGAGGAGTTCGCCGGAGAGGAGGTGGAGGAGGTCGCCAGAGAGGAGTTCACCGGAGCATCGGAGAGGAGGAAGGATAAACCATGAGGGGATGGGAGGAGAGGAGGGAGGAGGATCTCACCGGAGAGGAGGGAGGAGGAGCTCACGGGATAGGAGGGAGGAGAAACCGTGAGGGGAGGGGAGGGGAGGAGAGGAGGGAGGAGGAGGTCGCCGGAGAGGAGGAGGAGGCCGCCGGAGAGGAGGAGGAGGAGGTCGCCAGAGAGGAGGAGGGTAGTATGGTGGAGGAGAGAAGGGAAGATGGAGTGGAGGAGAGGAGGAGATGGAGTGGAGGAGAGGTGGAGTGGAGGAGAAGAATGAAGAGGTAAGGAGGAGAGGACCACGCCCAGCCATATATACGGCATAGTAATGGGCAGGTGCACCATTAGTAACTTTTTTTTTATTTTTTTTGACTTATTCTGAATTTTGAAGGCGGGACGATAGTAATGGCGCACCATGGGTAGGTGCGCCATTAGTAAGTTTTAATTTTTTTGAATTTTTTTGCCTCTCCAGATCTTAAAAGCCCTGTATCTTTTTTCTGTTAGGTTTTTGAGGATTTTGAAAATGTAACTTTTTGAGTAGATGATTTTTCATATAAAAAACTTTTTCATCCGAGTTCGTACTCAAAAGTTATGCCCATTTTTCCAATTCTCGAGAGATTTCACAAATAAAGTCGAAATTCATATTTGCAAATTTTCACAACAACTAGACCACATATCACATGGGAAACTTATTTTCTTTTATTTTTTTGACATTTCCATCATTTTTTAAGAGTTCGTAGGCAAAAGTTATGCCCATTTTACAAATTCTCGAGAGATTTCGCAAATAAAGTCGAAATTCATATTTGTAAATTTTCACAACAGCTACACCACATATCACATGGGAAACTTATTTTCTTTTATTTTTTTGACATTTCCATTATTTTTTTTATTTTTTTTAAAACTGAAAAGGCGGTCCACAGGGGGGGTCCATTCGGTGGAAGTGGTGGCCAAGTTACTAATGGCGCACCGTGGCATGGTGCGCCATTACTAGTTCAACTAGTAATGGCGCACCACTCCCACAGTGCACCATTAGTAGTTTTGAAAAAAAATTAATTTTTTTTACTAATGGCGCACCGTGGATGTGGTGCGCCATTAGTATTTGGACACTAATGGCTCACCAACACATGGTGCGCCATTAGTATATAGTAATGGCGCACCACATGTCTGGTGCGCCATTAGTGTCAATTCCATCTATAGCCCTTTTCCTAGTAGTGATGAGCTTCCTAAAGAATTAACTTCTTGATCTCTGGATCATTGGGCACATAAATATGATCCTCTAACCACAAAGTTTCGTGTTCATCCTCACGAAAACCTTTGGCCTCTCCTTTATTCATCTTCTCCTTTATCTCCGCAATCTCCTTATCAGTCTTCTAGACTTCTCGAATCTTACCCAACAACATGGACTAAACATCCAACGCTGCAACAAAACCTCTCCGAACTATCTCCAAGCAAAGTTCTCTTAGATCATCGTCTAACTCCTGAGGTAATCCTTTGGTTATGAGAGTATTAGCATAACTCATGCGGCTCCAGGCGTCTGCTACAACGTTTGCCTTTCCTGGCTGATAATGCAGTTTGATGTCATAATCCTTTATCAGCTCCAACCATCTCCTCTTCCTGAGGTTCAACTCCTTTTGGGTGAAGATGTACTTCAAACTCTTATGATCCGTGTGTACGTCACAATGGTTTCCAATGAGAAAATGTCTCCAGATCTTGAGCGCTTGCACTACGGACGCTAACTCCAAATCATGTGTGGCATAATTTAACTCATGAGGTCGTAGCTGATGTGAGGCATATGAAACAAATCTTCAGTCTTGCATAAGTATGCCTCCAGGTCCCTGGCAAGAAGCGTCGCAATATACCTGGAAATCCTTGCGTATATCTGGAAGAATTAGCATTGGGGTTGTAACTAAATGTTTCTTCAACTCCTGAAAACTGGCCTCACATTCCTCGGTCCATTTAAACTTTATGTCCTTCTTCAATAACTCCATCATGGGTTCCGCAATATTGGAAAAAAATTCAATGAATCTCCGATAATATCCTATGTGTCCAAGGAAACTGCGTATCTCTCCAACCGAGGTGGGTGCCAACCACTCAGTGACTGACTGAACCTTGGAAGGGTCCACTGCTATACCTTCTCCATATATAGCATGTCCATGAAATTATACTTCCTTCAACCAAAACTCATAATTGTTTAACTTGGCATATAACTGATGTTCCCTGAGCCTCTCGAGAACCAAGCGCAAATGTTTCTTGTGTTCTTCTTCATTCTTTGAGTACACCAATATATCATCAATGAACACCACAACAAACTTATCCAAGAACACCATGCACATCTTATTCATCATACTCATAAAGTAGGCAGGTGCGTTAGTCAAACCAAAAGACATGACCGTGTACTCATATAGTCCATACCTTGTGGTAAAGGCTGTCTTAGGTATATCCTATTCTCGGATCTTTAGCTGGTGGTATCCTGATCAAAGTTTGATCTTGGAGAATACTTTAGGTCCCTACAACTGGTCAAACAAATCATTGATCATCCGAAGAGGGTATTTGTTCTTGACCATCACCTCATTCAAAGCACAATAATCAACAACCATTCTCAAAGATCCATCCTTCTTCTCCACTAAGAGCATTGGGCTCCCCATGGTGATGAACTTGGTCGAATATAACCTTTCTCCAATAACTCCTTAATCTGCTTCTTAATTTCCACTAGATCATTTGCGGGCATCCGATACGGTCTCTTCGATATTGGTCCAGTGCCTGGCAACAACTCGATCAAAAACTCTATGTCTCGATTTGGTGGCATGCATGGTAATTCCTCCGGGAATACATCTGGATAATCCTTCACAAGGGGTACTTCCTCCTATACAACTCCTGAGAGTGAATTTACTTGATTCCTCCTTGGCGCATGCCTAGACACATACTTGATCCTTTTTCCTTCTGGGTGGTGAGAAGAATTAACTTACTAGAACAATCGATATTTCCTCCATACATCGATAGCCAATCCATGCCTAGTATCACATCCAATCCTTGTGATTCCAAAATAATGAGGTCGGAGGGGAAAACATGCCTACCTATGGTCAATGGCAACTGAAAACATCCTCGGCTAGCCATATACTCTACTCCTGGTGAGCTTACTAACATAGGTGTCTTAAGGGCTACTGTGGGCAACTTAAACTTATCCACAAATCCCCTTGGTATGTATGAATGCGATGCACCAGTGTCAAAAAGGACAATAGTTGTAAGTGAGTTAATCAAAAACTTACGAAGAACTGCCTCAGGCTGCTCTTCAACTTCCTCCGCGTTGACATGATTCACCTGGCCTCTGGTGAAAGGATTTGGTTTCTTTCCAGAGCTTCCATTGCCATTACCATTCATTGCCTCAGAATAATCATTAGCGTAATGTCCTATCTTCCCGCACTTGAAACAAGTAACGTGACTCAGATCCTTCTTAGCGGGTGTCGCGGGGTTGGAACGGCTCTGACTGCTGTTACTTCTATTCCCATTTCCATTCTTGGGGCCACTTGGTTATGTGAACTTCCTCCATTGTGAGAATGTCCTCTATGGTTATGATGGGTGTATCCTCCCGAGTACAGGGTTAAACGTGGGTTCTGCTGAGCTCCAGAGGTGTACTTCCCCTGTCCATACTTTAGTTTGCGGCCCTCTATCTAATGCTGCTTGCCTTCAATCATGAGGGCCCTGTCTACCAGCGCCTGATAGTTGGTAAATGTTTCCACCATCAACTACATACTCAGCTCATTGTTTAGCTCCTTAAGAAACTTCTCCTGCTTCGCGGCATCTGTAGCCACATCATATGGGGCGTAGTGTGCTAACTTGCTGAACTCATACACGTAATGCGACACAGTACGATTTCCCTAGCGTAAGTTACGGAACTCACGCTTCTCCATACTCATGGCTCCAGCTGAGACGTGTGTAGTGTGGAAGGCTTGTTGAAACTGATCCCAAGTCACAGTGGCCACGAGGAAAGTGGCAATGTAATTCTCCCACCATGAGGCTGCGGGTCCATCCAGTTGATGTGCGGCAAAGCGCACCTTCTCAGCATCTGTGCAACCTGCGGTGGTCAGCTCCCTTCCAATCTTGCGGAGCCAGTCATCAGCAACAATCGGCTCGGTTCTACTAGAGAACACCGGTGGGTTCAACCTTAGGAAATGGGCTAAGTTGTCAACTTGGGGTGGTGGCAGTGGGTGGTTGTTATTGTTGTTGCCTTGGTTCTAGACTAGCAACTACATCAAGGCATTATGTTATTCGATCAATTGGGTGAGCTCCGGTGGGAAGGCGAATGCGTGGTCACGTCTCGGAGGCATCTGATGGGTTTAGATGTGTGAGAATAGAATAGAGTGAGGTCTAAAGAGATAGTTCAATACCCATATGCACATGTGACAAACAAATTCATTCCATACCAGTCAATATAAAAAAAGATTCATACAATTGATCTAAGCTACCGTTACAAAATCTCGTGAATGATTACTATATACATGGAAGAACTCTAATGGTAATATGGTGGTCGACTAGAAATTTTGATCGGTGGGAGACTCCATAATATCTTCTCCATCTTCGTCTTCATAATCATCATCGTTGTCGGGGTCGGAGTCTGTGTCATCTAGTATGATGTAGTCTTCTAAACGAATGTCCACTCCAGGTTCAGGTTCCCCATGAATATTCCTAGTTTCCTCTTCAGTTCTTCATTCTTCTCCAGTAGTACCGCAATTTCTTCTTCATAACCATCACGTGCAGCCTTTATTTCCTCTTCTAGCTCCATATTCCGGATCATCACCTTCTTCGTGTCTATCATGTTGGCGCACATCTGGTTCTCATAAAGACAAATGTGCTGATTCAACTCATGTATGTAGGCTTCAATAGATTTATCCTTCCTGGTGCGAATCATCTCCCATTTCTCATCTCGGCCTCCACATATCTGGTAGGTGGTGTCTTTAAGATCCTTGTTGTACACCTTGCCTATGTGTCCAATGGCGATGTGGGCGGCCATGCTCGTTCCCAAACTCTAGGTTGGTGCATCAAAGGAAAACTTGATGGGCTCGGTAACTGGTGTAAAAGTCCTTCCTGGAACACGAACTTGAATCATCCAACACTCCTCTTTTGGTAATGTGGCGGTGAAGGTTCCAGTGAAGCTTGGTATGCCAATGTTCAGGTACCTAGTGACTTCCTTCAAGTGTCGTCCGAAAGGGGTGCCGTCATCCGGTTGAGTGAACTTGTTCCTTGGGTCCGCCATCTATAGAGTAGAAATGGAGAAGAGTTAGAAATAAGTAGAGGAGAGTATCCTGTGGCTTTTCCTAGTGGTCGCATCATACAGTCAGCGTGTGCTCTGATACCATCTTGTAGCGACCCGATCCCAATGGACCGAAGTCTCTGTGCTTAAGTGTCATCCCTGGATCGGTATTGCTGACACTCATAGTACTCAAGGAGTTATAGCAGAGTTCAATCACACAGTTATTACATCGAATGTCTCAAGATAGAACTTATTACAATAATATGGCTGAAGGCCATCTAAATAAGATAACTGCGGAAGCATCAAAGATAAATGAGTCCATCCAACTCCATGGCAAAACTGAGTGCATGGCAACGACCTATCGCACCTTACTCTTCGTTTGAAAATTCTGCAACATGATACATTGCAGCCGTGTAGGTTAGCACATGGAACATGCTGGTGATGGTAGCAGGACCTATGTTGGTATTTCCCTGGAGAGGGAGGGATGATGTAGCACATCGATGGTAGGTATTTCCCTCAGTTATGAAACCAAGGTATCGAACCAGTAGGAGAACCAAGCAACACAAAGTAAGTAGCACCTACACACAAATAACAACACCTCGCAACCCGACGTGTTAAAGGGGTTGCCAATCCCTTTCGGGGTATGGCACCTCAAGATAGGCAAGCAGACGTGAGGTAAATTGTAGTAGATTGATAGATCGAACGCCAAATAAAATAAATTGCAGCAAGGTACTTTTGGATTTTTCATTTAATAGATCTGAATAAAAATGGGAAGGAATTGTAGATCGCAAGGCAAATATAAGAGAAAGAAGACTCGGGGGTCATAGGTTTCACTAGTGGCTTCTCTTGAGAAAAATAGCAAACAGTGGGTAAACAAATTACTGTTGGGCAATTGATAGAACTTCAAATAATTATGACGATATCCAGGCAATGATCATTACATAGGCATCACATCCAAGATTAGTAGACCGACTATTGCCTGAATCTAATACTATTACTCCACACGTCGACAGCTATCCAGCATGCATCTAGTGTATAAGTTCATGGAAAAATGGAGTAATGCAATAAGAACGATGACATTATGTAGACAAGATCCGTTTATCTATATGGCGGTAGATATAGATCTCGTCTTTTTATCCTTAGTAGCAATGATACATACGTGTCGGTTCCCTTTTTGTCACTGGGATCAAGCACCGTAAGATCAAACCCACTACCGGGCACCTCTTCCCATTACAAGATAAATAGATCAAGTTGGCCAGACAAGAACCAAATATTGGAGAAGAAATACAAGGCTATAAGAGATCATTCATAAAAGAGATTAAAGAAACTCAAATACTTTCATGGATATAAAAACATACATCTGATCATAAACTCGAAGTTCATCGATCCCAACAAACACACCACAAAAAGAGTTATATCATATGGATCAAGAGTGAGAGATGAAGCCATATAGCTACTAACTACGGACCCAAAGGTCTACCAATAACTACTCATGCATCATCAGAGAGGCACTAATGGAAGTGGTGAACCCCCTCCGCAATGGTGTCTAGATTGCATCTGGTGATTCTGGACTCTGCGGCGGCTAGATGAATATTTCGTCGACTCCCCTAGGCTTCTGGTATTTTTGGGGTATTTATAGAGGAAAGAGGTGGTCCGGGGAGCACCCGACGTGGGCACAACCCACCAGGGCGCGCCAGGGCCTCCTAGTGCGCCCTGGTGGGTGGTGCCCCCCTCGGGGCACCCCCAGGTGCAACCAGGGCCCATTGCCTTCGTTCTGGCCCATAAAAAATCTTTGTAAAGTTTTGTGGCATTTGGACTCCGTTTGATATTGATTTTCTGCGATGTAAAAAACATGGAAAAAATAGCAACTGGCACTTGGCACTATGTCAACAGGTTAGTACCAAAAAATTATATAAAATGACTACAAAATGATTGTAGAACATCCAAGATTGATAATAAAACATCATGGAACAATCAAAAATTATAGATACGTTGGAGACGTATCAGCATCCCCAAGCTTAACTCCTACTCGTCCTCGAGTAGGTAAGTGATAAAAACAGAATTTTTGATGTGGAGTGCTATTCATGAAGTCATATCATATTCTTTTCTTTATAGCATGGACATTTGGACTTTTATGTGATTCAAAGAAATAGTCTAGTTTGACATAATAATTTAGATAGTCAAGCATATCAACAAGCAACCATGTCTTTCAAAATATCAATGTTAAAATAAGTTATCCCTAGCCAATCATGCTCAAACATTGATCCATTCATGAAACACACTCGGATATTAACTACACCCAATACTTGAGCACGATCATATTGCCTCCTAGTTGGTGCTTTTATGAGAGAAGATGGAGACTCAAATTTCAAAAATAAAAATTGCATAAAGTAATAGATAGGCCCTTCGCAGAGGGAAGTATGGATTTGTAGAGGTGCTAGAGCTCAAAGCGAAAAATTAGAGATAAAAATATTTTGGGAGGTGTATCCATCCCACCAACAAAAACAATTTAGAGTTCACAATACTTTCCATTCATAGATATATCATAGGCGGTTCCCAAACAGGAAATAAAGTTTATTCCTTATTCCACCATAACTTTCTCTTTCCTTGGCTAACCGCATCCACGGGTGCCCTCCATACCAACACTTTCCAAGGAATTTATTATTTGATAACGTAAAGTAAATTCATTTCTTTTTGCATTTCGGGACTGGGCATCCATAATACCTTTGCCTTACTCTCGTCCAATGACAAGTGAATAAACACTCATCTTGAGAATAACACATCTAGCATGGAAAATATTAGCCACCCCTCACCTGTCCGTGAGCGAAACAAACACACAAAAGAGAAGTTTATTTTGAAAATTAGAGATGGCACATGCAAATTTGCTTAGAACGGCAAAACAATACCGCATACAGGTAGATATAGCGGAGTCATGTGGCAAAGCTGGTTTAAAGGATTTTGGATGCACAAGTAGAGGTCATACTTAGTGCAAAATGAAGGCTAGCAAAAGATTGGGAAGCGACCAACCAAGGAACCAATAATCTCATAGGCAAGCATTAAGCATAATTAACACCAAATAATGCACCACAAGTAGGATATAATTTTCATTACATGATTATTGACTTTCGTGCATGCATAGGGAATCACAAACCTTAACACCAATATTCTTACTAAAGCATAATTACTCATCAACATAACTCACATATCACATCATCATATCTCAAAACTATTACTAAGAATCAATTTTATTTTGTCTAATGATCTTCATGGATTTTTTTTACTTTATCCTTCTTGGATATCTATCACTTTGGCAGTAATTTCCATGTGTTGCTTTTCATAAGCTCAAACAAATATAAGTGAAGATCATGAGCATAACAAATTTTCTTTCTCTCCAAATAATTTAAGTGAAGCAAGAGAGAATTTCTTCAAAATTTTAATAACTCTCGAACAAATCTAAGTGAAGCAAGAGAGCATTTCTTCAAAAAAAAACAAAGCACACCGTGCTCAAAAAGATATAAGTGAAGCACTAGAGCAAGTCCTAGCTCATGAAAGATTTAAGTGAAGCAAAGAGAGCAATTCTAACAAGTCATGAAATAATTTTGGCTCTCTCAAAAAGGTGTGTCCAGCAAGGATTGATGACTTAAAACACAAAATAAAACAAGCAAATACACATATCATACCAAGACGCTTCAAGCAAAACACATATCATGTGACGAATAAAAATATAGTCTCGAGTAAAATACCGATAGTTGTTAGTTGGTTGCTCATTCTTGGATAATAGCTTGGGATGTCGGGGCATACCCAAGCATAGGCTATTACATCCTTCCTTCATCCATTGTAAGATAACCCAAAACTTGAAAACTTCAATCACACAAAACTCAACAAAGCCTTCGTGAGATCCGTTAGTATAAGAATAATAAACCACTACTATAAGTGCTGTATAAAACCAGTTCATATTTTGTTTTTGTATTATATCTACTGTATTCCTACTTTTCTATGGAAAAAACTCATCAAATAAAACCATAGAGCCATCAAAATAAGCACACAACACAAAGAAAACAGAATCAGCCAAAACAGAACAGTATGTAGCAATCTGACTATTTCGAATACTTCTGTAATATAAAAAACATTGAAAAATTAGGATGACCTGAGAAATTTGTATATTGACTTACTGCAAGTGGAATGGGTATCTTATCGCTCTCTAGTAAAGAATGAAAATTAATTTCGTGAGCGCAAAACTTTCTGTTTTTTCAGCGAGATCAAACAACTATTGCCCAAGAAGATACTAAAGGCTTTACTTGGCACAAACACTAATTAAAACACAAAAAAACACAATCATAACAGTAGCATAATTGTGCTTAACACTCAAAAACAGGAAGCAAAAAGAAAAAATAAATTTTATCCATTGGGTTGCCTCCCAACAAGCGCTATAGTTTTACCCCCTTAGCTAGGCATAAGATTTTACTGATGCTCACATGAAAGATAATAATTGAAACACAAAGAGAGCATCTTAAAACATGTGACAAACACATTTAAGTATAACATACTTCCTATGCATAGGAATTTTATAGGCAAAAAATTATCAAGACAAGAAATAACTAGTATATGCATAGGAGAGAAATGAAACATTGACAATCTCATCATAACGAGAGGCAATCTAGTAACATGAAAATTTCTACAACCATATTTTCCTCTCTCATAATAATTATATGTACGATCATAATCAAATTCAAAAATATAGCTATCATATCAATTTTTCTCTACATGATCCACATGCATAAAAGTTTTATGATCTTCCATGATTGTGGGATTAACATGAACTAAAGTCATGACCACCCCAAGCCCACTTTTATTAAAAATTTCATAAGATTCAAAACTCTCCAAATATGTGGGATTATTTTTATCTAATGTTGACACTCTTCCAAACCAACTTTCAATATTATTGCAAACATATTCATCATGAGGCTTAAATTAATTTTCAAGATTATAAGAAGAATCACCCCAATCTTGACCGTTGCAAAAAGTAGTAGACATAGAAAAATTAGCATCCCCAAGATTGGGGTTTTGCATATTATTAGCACAATTGACATTAATATATTTTATAGTAAAATCATTGCAATCATGCTTTTCATTCAAGGAGTTATCATGAATCACTTCATTAATTTGTTCATCACAATTTTCATATTCACGAATCTCAAGCCGAACTTCATAAAGATAATCTAGTGCACTCAACTCACTTGAAATTGGTTCAACATGATTGGATCTTTTGAAGATATTATAAAGTGGATGGTGATCCATATCAATATATTTTTAGCAAGCGAAGATGCAAGCATATAGAAGGCACATGGCAACACAAGCAAACAAAAGATCTGACGAGAAAAAGTCTTACAGAAAAGAAGGCAAATAAAACAGCAAATTTTTGTGAAGTGGGGGGAGGAAAACGAGTGGCAAATGGCAAATAATGTAAATTGCAAGGAGATGAGATTTGTGATTGGGAACCTGGTTATGTTGAAGATTCTCCCCGACAACGGCGCTAGAAATTCTCCTAGATGGTAGCTGGAACTACGTCGGTATTTCCCTAGAGAGAGAGGGATGATGTAGCACAATGACGGTAGTTATTTCCCTCAATTATGAAACCAAGGTATCGAACCAGTAGGAGAACCAAGCAACACAACGTAAGCAGCACCTCCACACAAATAACAACACCTCGCAACCCACGTACGGCGCCTCAAGATAGGCAAGTGGACGTGAGGTAAATTGTGGTAGATAGATAGATCGAACAGCAAATAAAATAAATTGTAGCAAGGTATTTTTGGATTTTTGGTTTAATAGATCTGAATAAAAATGCAAAGGAAAAGTAGATCGCAAGGCAAATATAAGAGAAAGAAAACCCGGGGGCCGTAGGTTTCACTAGTGGCTTCTCTCGAGAAAAATAGCAAATGGTGGGTAAACAAATAACTGTTGGGCAATTGATAGAACTTCAAATAATTATGACAATATCCAGGCAATGATCATTACATAGGCATCACATCCAAGATTAGTAGACCGACTCCTGCCTAGATCTACTATTCTTACTCAACACATCGACCGCTATCCAGCATGCATCTAGTGTATTAAGTTCATGGAAAATGGAGTAATGCAATAAGAACGATGACATGATGTAGACAAGATCCGTTTATCTATATGGCGGTATATATAGATCTCGTCTTTTTATCCTTAGTAGCAACTATACGTACGTGTCAGTGCCCTTTCTGTCATTGGGATCAAGCACCGTAAGATCGAACCCACTACTGGACACCTCTTCCCACTGCAAGATAAATAGATCAAGTTGGCAAGACAAAACCCAAATATCGGAGAAGAAATATGAGGCTATAAGAGATCATGCATAAAAGATATCAAAGAAACTCAAATACTTACATGGATATAAAAACATATATCTGATCATAAACTTTCAAGTTCATCGATCCCAACAAACACACTGCAAAAAGAATTACATCATATCGCTCTCCAAGAGACCATTGTATTGAGGATCAAGAGAGAGAGATGAAGCCATCTAGCTACTAACTACGGACCCGAAGGTCTACAAAGAACTACTCATGCATCATCGGAGAGGCATCAATGGAAGTGGTGAACCCCTCCGTGATGGTGTCTAGATTGGATCTGGTGATTCTGGACTCTACGGCGGCTGGATAAATATTTTGTTGACTGCCCTAGGGTTTTTGGTATTTTGGGGTATTTATAGAGCAAAGAGGCGGTCCGGGGGGTACCCGAGGTGGGTACAACCCACCAGGGCGCGCCAGGGCTTCCTGGCGCGCCCTGGTCGGTTGTGGCCCCCTCGGGAACCCCTAGGTGCAACCAGGGCCCATTGCCTTCCTTCTGGCCCATAAAAAATCTCCATAAAGTTTCGTGGCATTTGGACTCTGTTTGATATTGATATTCTGCGATGTAAAAAACATGGAAAAAATAGCAACTGGCACTTGGCAGTATGTCAATAGGTTAGTACCAAAAATGATATAAAATGACTATAAGATGATTATGAAACATCCTAGATTGATAATAAAACAGCATGGAACAATCAAAAATTATAGATACGTTGGAGTCTTATCAGCTAGCAAGACAACACTATAGAGCAAAGAACAAATAACAGCTATCACTACATGCATATATGGCTGGTGGAGGCTCTAGGTTTAAGACTTTGCATAAAGCCAATTTTTCCCTACAACAAAAGGAATATATTTTATATCTACCAAGTTTATGTCATTAATGAGAAGGTACCCCAACTCAATCCCAAAAGAATATTATTAACCCAACAAATTCATTAAGTAAGTGGTGAGATCAAATCAATAATTTAAGTACCAGATACTCAAGATGTCCATAACCGGGGACATTGCTAATCATGATTAGTTTGTACACTCTGCAGAGGTTTGCGCACTTTTCCCAACAAGACTCGATCTCCTCGGTTGGATTTCTTGCACTACATGATGTTTGAGAAACAGATGATCGAGACATAGTCTTTCTGAGGAGGTCCCCTTAACCGATAGATAGGCCGGTACACCTACAATTCCCCTACATCTGCTAGCCCATCATGGAAAGGATTCCCACAACTTACTCAATAATGCCAAAGCCCATAATGGCATGTGGCTACACACGGAAGTTTCTAGCATGAACAATCTTATGATCCCTTTGAGCCTAGGTGGCATTCCATAGGATGATCACACGGGTACCCTGGGATCTCCTAGGACAACATTGGATTCCCGAGGTTCCCACAACCATACCACCTAGATGTGTATTAAAGTAGCCACCTTAAGTTTCCCTTAGATAATATTACTCTCCCAGCTTTCATGAATCTCACATACCCAAACCACGTCTACGAGCATAGCAATATGAGCATAACGTATAATACCCGGGGTTGATAAAAGACAATAGGCTCCTACCTCATCAACTACTTAACCACACCCAAATGTTACCAATCCTACTCATGCAATGTTTGAGGGTTGAGACTAATGCATAAAAACTGGGTAATAAAGGGATATGATCAAAGTGTTACTTGTCTTGCTGACGATCGGAAAACCCTAGAGATTCGAAGTAGCAAGCTTCGCAATGCAGGAACTCTGTCGTAAACAAACAATAGAATACATAAGAACTCAAGCATAATATGCAAGCGTAAAACCAGAGAAAAAATATCTAAACAGAAAGTTCAAGTCAACAGCTTCGATTTGCAAAAAGATTAGTTGAATCGGAGCTACAAAACTCAAACTACGATCAAAAGAAGTTCAAAATCAAATATGCTTGAAACCAAATTTTTAATTTTCAAAAGCATGTTAAAGTTGGTTATATGAACAGAGGGGAACGTAATGAAGAATTTGGCGTTGGTTTCATTGGATTTGGATAAACGAGCAAAAAGTTGTGAGGGTTTAAATTTTAGGGACTAATTTGTAAGAAAACTAATCGCGGATAGGTCCCTGGCTGAAAATAAAACTAAAAAGAAAAATCTCACAAACAAACGTTCGCTAACAGAAACTAATGAACGAAAACGTTCACTAACAGATCTAAACGAACAAATGTTCGCTGATTAGACTACTCTAATAGAATAAACCGATCTAAAAAGAAAAACTGAAACTATAAAAACCGGGGTGGGTTTATTCAGCGGTCATACCGGTTCGGCGAGAGAAACCGGCGGCGGAGGATCGGGCTCCGGCGGCGGCTCAGCTCCGGCGCGAGGAAGTGTGAGCGACGGCGCCTGCGGGGCGGGGTGGCTAGGCAACAGCCCGGCGAGGCAGGGTCGGCGGCGACTAGCAGGCGAGGCGGCTTGCGGCAGGCGGTGGCGATGCGGCAGGCGCTCGTGGCGTGAGGAGGAGGGGGCGGGGTCTTGCCTTTTAAAGGCGGGGTCGGGCGGTGGCTTGGGCAGGGCGCCAGGCGGCGGCGGAGCGGGTCCGAGCCGGACTCCGCGGCGGAGGGGCGTGCGGCGGCCGGACTCCCACTCGGAGTCGGTCACGGGCGAGGTGCTGGGCCGGCTGGCCCTTTGGCCTAGTTCGGTCCAGAAGATTTTTTTAATACTTTCACCGCGAGGAAAGAAAAAAAATCCAAATAAAATAACAAAAAAAATCTAAAATTCCAGAAATAATTTCCACTGTCCTTTCCTAATATTTAGGACAAAGTAAACATTTTTCTGGCTAAATGCAATTTTTGAAAATGCACATTTTCCCCTAATTTAACCGAATAAAATTCCAAATAAAATTTGAATATAATATATTTTATTCAAAATTAAATTTCCATCATTTCTTAGCTGTTTTTTAATAAGTCATATTATCTTCTCTCATTGTTTATTTATTTTGAAATAATTGGAAAAATAATTTCAAATAAAAATCACTTTGATCCAATTTTCCAATTTTGAAAAATTCAAAAATGATTTTTGTGAAAACCTCCAACTCTCTCTGAAATGGTCCTTGAGTTGCTTAAGGTCTCTAGGATCAAAATGTCGAAATAAACCACATTCAAAATGCACAAATCAGGATGCATTTGATGACTTAGTGATTAACATCCAAATTGAAAATTGGGATGTTACAAACTACGGGAAAAGTATTAGGACAAAATCTAACCATAGCATTAAACTTTTGGATCCAAATTAGTCCCTTATGAAGTAGCGCATAAACTAGGGTTTAAGCTTCTATCACTCTACCAACCCATCATCTAATAACTACTCCACAATGCATTCCCTTCGGCCCAAGTATGGTGAAGAGCCATGTAGTCGATGTTCACATGACACCACTAAGGGAATCACAACATACATATCATCAAAATATCGAACACACACTGGTGCGTGTCGGTCCTAAACAAACGGTTTTTAACCCCTTTCTGCAACGGCCTTCGGAACAGTCGCCAAGTGAGTGTGTGCGATAGGGGGTCCTTCCCACACGACCCAGAAACCGTCGGGGATATGGAACAGTGATCCAGAGGCCTTCCAAAATGTAATCGTGTGCGATGCAGCACACACTAAATTCTTTCGCACATGTGGTATCGGTGATTAAGCATTTCTAATGATGCAGTGAAACCATACGGTCTGTCGTAACCGTTTGAGAAACAGTATGTAAGGCACACAGGCCAACATATGAACTGTGTGCGATTTGTGCCCTATCGCACACGAGTTTTCTGCGTAACCTGTCTGCCATGCTAGACTCTGTCGCACATGTTTTCCAACAATTACCGTCTGCGATAATGTTCTATCACAAATGGTTCAGAAGCCCCTTCGCACACATACAAGTGTTGCAGACCATTTGTGATTTGTTAGGTATCACCGACGGTTGCCGCAAGAGTGACGTGTGCTTTTCGTTTGGGATCCCACATGTTTCATGAAAAAAATACAACTGGGATTGTATTTTGCATTGGGCACGGTTTTCTCCCAGTTCTCGTGTGCGATAACGCGATATGACAAACGGTTCCGGAGAACCTATGCACACGTAGTAGCGTTGCGAATCGTTTGCAATCTGCTATGTATCACCGACGGTTCCGCTACAATTGACATATGCTATCCGATGTGGATCGCACACACTCATTTAGTTGAACCGTGTGCGGAGCAATTGCCAGGTTAAAACAAAAATTTCCCATTTTGAATCGGCACGCAAATATCAAATTTGCCACAATATTCAATTGAACAAATAAACAAAAATATCCCATTTTGGATCAGCATGCAAAAACCAAATTCACCACAGTATTCAATTGAACAAATAGTGTCCAGAGGAAGAACATTCATCAGATTTCACAACAATTGCAATTGAATATATGGTAGCTAAATTCCAATGATTTGTCCACACATATATGCATTACATAATTAATCGTAGTGTACGAAATATGAACACCCCATCAGATGGAAAACAATGGATCCATGCGTTATATGTTTAGCGGCTAACTCTTACTCAATGGTTTAGGAGAAGGCATGCTGAAATCTTCATTATCACCAGTGGGATTGATGTAGTGATCAGGAAGAAGTCGCTGATAAATCTCCGAACCATCAGCAATTCACCAGCCGGGAGTGGTTCAGGGGTCCTCGGTTCTAAGATGAGCTGCAGTATTTTTAAGATTAGAATGTTCCATATGAGTGGAGTAGGAGATATTAATTAAGATAGACTTACTGGTACTAATTCGCGAGGATCGTCACAACTATCAGCAGATTTGCAGATGGAGATCATGTGTCTGCAAACATAGTATCCACAAAGGTTGGTCCCTGCTTCTTGCTGAGGACACTGAAATTTTTTGTACAAAATTAGTCATGTATTTGTCCTGTTAGGAACAACCTAACCGGTGTTAGATGTATTATTTTTTCTTTGGACAAAATAGAAAGAGGATTATTTGGAAGCTTGAACATTTGACTAGCGTAAGGAAAGGTATTTGCACACTGTTGGATAAATTTTCCGAAAATAATGGATTTCGGTGTGTTACCGGAGAAACGATCTCGTGCTGCACGGGTTGTTCCGTCTTGAACAGGTTCCCTGGTTTAGTTTTCCACAATGCGAGCACACTGCAAATGATGATGAATTTTGACATCAATTGTTGAACCAGATACGAATGCAAATTAATTTCAACATCATAGAATTCAATACAGATCCAAGAATTGCTGAACATGCGTCAGATCCTGAGCGTTTGTTGACTCTCTGAGAGAATCGATGTAGTAAACTGTATTCTTGTTTGGAACAATGAATACCAATATCCAGTGATTGCTACATATCAAGAAAGACATGAACTTACGAATGATGCTGAAATCTGAAAGACAATCAGTGTATGCGTGGTTGTTTACTTGACTTATCGCTCATGATATGGCCAGAGAAATGATTGTGCATGGGACGTGTTTTCAAAGATACGGAGGACCGTGTTAACGGCCCAGTCCCGTCGGTCCTTACCATCTAATGTTGTGCCATTTGCTAATGCAGGTTCTATGAAATACACACTCTCCCTTATTCTTCTCCACGCGTATAATCCCATGAGAGGAATAAAATGCAGTTAGTGGTTTATCATTTACAACATTGTATGGAGAAGTTTATCAGAGTTTGTTAAGTACTTACAAAATCAGGCATCTAACAAGAGTGGCATCGAGCATGTTGAAGTTGAAGAAGAGATGTAAGTCCTCGAAACTCACATTTATGGAACCAGCATCGTGTCAGAAATGATCTCTATTGTAGTGGACTAGCAAAGCATGATAACCTGCTGACATTTGATCCATGCAATATTCATGTAACTTGCGGCAACTGGAGCTGCACTCATCAAAGTATTCGCCAACAAGAAATGGTTGACCATGGACGTAATTGTGTGCTTCAAGTACGTTTGCTTTCCTTTTAGCAAGCAAAAATTCTACTTCTTCGTCATTCATGGCGTCAGAAATAATATTACTCCCCGATCCGAACAAGCTGCTGTTAATTTGGTTCTGTGCGATGAGTGCTTTCAGTAAGAGGCCATCGTTCTCTTTCCTCGTCACTCTCCCACTACACTTCCTCATGGTCGTGGTTGTAGCCTTTTTGTCCACTTCCTTCTTGCTACTGGAAGTATTTCTGGCAGAACGTCTGGTTGCCTGCAAGGTACACTGCTGAGCAGACAGTGAAGCTTGGACGGACTTCTTAGTAGACGGTTTATTTATGCCAGACCGCTGAGGTAGCGGTGCTGCTGTGACGGATTGCTGGGCTATAGGAGTAGAGGCATCAGACTACTGACCATGCGTTGAAGCTATGTCGGGTTTCTCCGTAGGTGGTGCCAACTTGTTGGTGTGCTAAGGAGGCCGTGCCAAAGCGTTGGTTTGCTGAGTAGGAATTGCTGACGAATTGGTATGCTGATCACGCGCCTGCAGACCGACAGACTGATGAGCAGTCGGTTCTGGACCTACAAACTTCTTAGCAGGCGGTTTCGAAGCATCAGACTGCTTAGCAGTCTGTTCCACCAGGTTGGTCTACTGAGCATGTGCTCTAGCTGGGTCTCCCTCCGCTGCTTCAGCGGCCAGCATCTGAACATGTGGTGCGTCATCAGAAGTTGTAGGCCTTGCCACTGGCTGCTTCGGGGCGGAGGATGACATGGCATGTATGCCACAAAGTCGGGCCGACAGATCATAGGTTGATGCATCAGCCTGCGAGAGCTGCTGTGGCAAGGAGAGCGTCCTCGGTTCTGGGGCGACGGTGGTTGCTTTTGGCGGGGCTTCAGGAATCTCATCAATGAACTCTATTTCCTTTCGTGGCCACTGGATGTGATGTAATAGTGTTTCTCCCAAGGTCCTTTGCTCATTGAAGTCTCCTGGGACATTCTTCAGGGCAAATTCATTGAATCCAGGCTTTACTTCAGTCACGTAGCACTTCACACAGCCCGGCTTCAATGGAACATTGTCCAAGAAGAGGCCATCTTCCAAGAAGGGTGGGCAAACCCAAGTTGTTACACATTTTAATGTACCTTCATAATGTGTAAGTACGCCCTTCAGTCTATCTTTCATTCCAGATAGATCAGATATAGCGTCATCATGAGCAGCTGCAGTCTCAGTGTCGCCGGGGTCAGCTGATGCACACCTACTCTTGTGCAGTGTTGCCGCGCAATAAGCAGCAGCATCCATGCCCGCCTCCCTCCCATCTGTTGGCTATCTGTCAGTGTTAGAATCTTCTGCATCATCACTGACTCCTCAACATCCTTTCGAACAGCCGGATAAATCTCCTTCTTCATCTTTTCAAACAATGCATTCTGCTTCATTTCACTCCTTGCTTTTTTCATGATGAGCCTCTCTTCTTTGCTGAGTGTGAAAGCCCTCTTGTGTGGGACATTAACACCTATACCTCTTGCACGGCCAGGGGGCTCTTTTGTGTCCAGAGCAATGGACAGAATGTCACATGGCCCTGAGTTCCTGTAGAACCTTCCAGGGATCTTGGAAGCCTCTACCATCACTTCATACAGTTTGGCGTCATGTGCGTTTTCAAAGTAATAAGTTCCGTCATCACGCCTCTTTGCACGTGCCCTCAAGTAGTCTCTGGCGCGTTCGCCCTTGATTTCACTAAAGGCCGGATTCCCACCCACCGCTACTGCTTCTTTGTTCTCCTGTTCCCATATCAGTTTCATGCCGTAGTATCCTGCCACACCCGTATGGTGGGGGTGTATGGCCTACTTCTGAAGTTCCGCTTGCCTGAAACTCTTCACAGCAAACTCTAGAGTTGCCCTGACCCTTTTGAATTCTGCCCAGTCAACCTCTGTAATTTGGGGGTATGCGGGGATTGGGTCCTTTCCTTCACTCAAGTACTTCTTGTACAACACGTGCTTCCAGTTTCTCCAAGCATCCCTAGCCTTCTTTAGTGCAGCATGTTCCACCTGCATTCTCCACTGCTCTAGAACATTGAAGTGATCCATCATCTCCCAGACTATCCTTCACCGTGTTTCTGTGTCAGCCCTCCAAAACCCCGGCAGATTAATGTTGAGTCTTGCCCTACCAACAAATGCACACACACTCCTGAACCTCATGCGTGCTTTCTTTGGTTTAGTTGGAGCCCAGGACTTTAAATCGAACTCGGTTACTTCGTATGCACCTTTAGGCTGGTGTGTGGGCTTCCTTGGAGCGTTCCTCCGTGTCCTGACCAGAAGGGTAATTGTTTTAGTTCTATCCCGTTCAATACTACTTGATCCCTCACAATTTGCTGAATACCTAGGGTTGTCCGAATCAGGAAGATACATGGCCAGAATGAGTACTCTCGCTGCTACTCGGCATCTACAGAGAACACATGCGAAACTCGGGAAAGGAGGATAAGCATAAAACTAACAACTCGGTATCAAGCTTTCTAAACATGCCATGCAATAATTTAGAAAATTAACGGGTAATTTGTTAAGTTTGTCTGTAAATAGGTAGTAACTTATTGGAACAAATATAGCTTATATGTAGTAAGGAAGGTAGATAATGAACATATATACACTCTCCATTATTTATAGCCAATTTGGGAACATACGGAACGAAATTGGAAGAGGGATTGCGAGGAAATATGCCTCACTGCGATGGAGAGCAGTAACTAACATGCTTCTTAATGCCAACCCGGCCAGACCAGAGGAGAGGCGAGGGTTACTACATCGATATGCTCGAGGGTGGCTGGCGAGCAAACGAAGATGGCGAGGCATGGGCCGCCGTCTGTTGGGAATGGGAGAGGAGGTATGCTTGACGCCGAAGAGCGGGCAAACGGCCGGGTTGAGCACGGCAGCGCCGGAGAGGGTTCTGCTGTGGATCTAGGGAGGGGGGAGCTGGCGAGGGAGATTGGGTGGACTAGTTGAGCGAAACATGGGCGGACGGTGTGGGGGGGGGTTGGCGGCCTAGGTGAAAAGGGTGAAAATATCCACGATCGTCGGGCGCATGGAAAGGCCGATGCAAACGGTTGCCTCTAAGCGCTCGTGTGCACAAACAGAATAATTTCGTTTGAAATGAAGACGTACTAATTTTTCACACGTAAACCGATCACAATTTTACCACGGGTTTGATTTGCTGGAGCATTTCAGGTCTCGTGTGCTATATGTAAGACATTTTTTGGCATTTACCGTGCATGTTGGCATATAAATCATTCCTAGCCGGACTGCATTTCTTGTCGAAAGGGATGAGGATTGCCGTTCGATTTGGGAGCATCCAATGGTGCAGACGTACGATCCGTGGGGTTTGGGTTCTGGCCAATCAGAACGCACGACTCAGATCGCGCGCGCAGCGAGGGGGCATCGGCCACGGTTTGGTAGGCACACGGCTTTCGTGTGTGAACCGTCTGATAATTGACAACATTTTTTGGGGAGGGGCTATTTGAAAACATGTACAAGTGTTGTCGAAAGGGATGAGGATCTTCGTTCGATCAAGGAGAATCCAATGGTGCAGACGTACGATCCGTGGGGTTTTGGTTCTGGCCAATCAGAACGCACGACTCAGATCGCGTGTGTGGCAGAGGGGTGGGGGGTGCATCGGCCATGATTTAGTGGACACACGGCTTTCGTGAGTGAACCGTGTGCTCTTTGAAAACATTTACATTACCTAACATCATATTTTTGTTCGAATGGAAACATGAGTTCATCGTTTCGCCTCCATTTTTTTCCACGATATGAAATCATGAGTATAGTGGAGAGTGTCATATACTAGTATCATGAATATACAGTACATATGATACTAGTGTATCATTCTACCTTTAATTAATTATAGCGCATAGTATAATACATAGAGTATAGTATCATATATAGATCATATTATTGCCATGCATGACACAAATTAGCATCGCATTTAACATGATACGGTATCTACCTACTATATGTTACTCTAACCCTCTTTATATATATTTAATTCTTTGCCACATCAGCATACTTGCTATTTCCGAGTGCATGACATCGCCGGCCACTATGGCCAGCCTTATATTGTGGGGAGTATCATATACTATATATATAGTATCATGCATATGATACTAGTGTATGACACTAAGTACGTACCTTCATAGTGCATATATAGTATCATAGAGTAGTACTAGCTCCCTCTATAAACTATTATAAGAGCGTTTAGATAACTAAATAGTTACCTAAATGCTCTTATATTAGTTTACGGAGGGATTATATATCATAGATGACCATATTTATGAATTGAGCCCTATAAGGCTGGTTGTAATGGGGAGTATTATATATATACTAGTAGTATCATGCATGCATATATATGATAGTGTAGCTAGGATACTATTTCCGTAATGCATAGTATCATAAGTTAACATCTTAGGTTGCCTTACTAACTATCATGCATCACACAAAGTAGTAGTACAACATTTAATATGACACGGTATCATGATATGATACCACATTCTCTCTTGTGTGCCACATCATCCAAAAAGTCTACTTGGCATGCATGATACCGCTTATGATAATACCATTACAACCAGCCTAAACCGGAAAGGAGGGAGTATGAGACTAGCCACAATGGAGAGTAGTACACTAGTAACATACACATATCCCTAGACTATATATGTTACTACCTTCATAGTGGGTAGTAACATATGTGTAGTGTCATGCAATGCTTCATTTCTTAGGTTACAGACTCATATTGCATTGGGACATGTGATGCTACAGTAACTAGCTAAGTTACTGAAACTATCTCTCTCCTCATTAACTTATTGCCACATAAGCAAGTTTGCTGAGTTGGAGTCGGTGTTACTGCTGAAGTTACTCCCACTGTGGCTAGTCTGATACTAGCTAGTCGTCTATGATATACTAGCTACCTCACTAAGAGCATGCTGGTTAATAATACAGCCAAGGGTCGGCTATAAGAAGTTGCCATGTCATATACAGCCAACCTCTTAGCGGGCATGTACAATAATAAGTTTTATATACGTACTAGTTTATCAATAGTTGGCCCACCTTACATCCTCACAAAGTGTCTTGGGTCTCGTGTTGCAGCTGGCTCTACTAACCAAGAGCCCGCTTCTCTTCTCTTTCCTCCAACTAATAAGCACATATATATTATTCTATTCCTTATAGCCAGACTACCCACAGTGGGAGTAACATAGGTAGTAACATCACACATATCTAGATAAAATAGATGATGTGGCAAGCAATAAATGAAGAAATGGAGGAAAGTGGATATTTGTGATGTTACTACCTATGTTACTCCCACTGTGGGTATAGTCTTACTATATTATGAGACTACCCACAATGGGAGTAACATAGGTAGTAACGTCACACATATCTAGATAAATTAAGTAGATGATGTGGCAAGCAATAAATGAAGAAAGAGAGGAAAGTAGTAACATAGCTAGTTACTAGTAGTATGAGTAACGTCACATGTACATATCGAGGCAAGATGTGTCTATAGCCTAATAAATGAAGTGTTGCATGTTACCACACATATATGCTACTCCCCACTATAGAGGTAGTAACATAGACTAGTAACACATGGGCATGTTACTAGTCTATGTTACTACCAATTCTGGCTAGTCTGAGTAACATCACACATCTCAAGGCAAGATGAGTCTATAGCCTAATAAATGAAGTGTTGCATGTTACTACACATATGTTACTCCCCACTATAGATGTAGTAACATAGACAAGTAACATTCTATGTTACTACCCATTGTCGCTAGTCTTATGTCACTCTATTGTGTACTTACTTGCTCTAATGCATAGTATCATAGAGTTGCCAGTATCATATGTAGTACTTTATTTATATTGTCATGCATGACACATAGTAGCATAACATTTATTATGATACGGTTTCATGATATGATACTTAACCCTCTCTTTCTTCATTTAATTAATTCTATGAAAACTCATCAAAATTGCATAGTTGGCATGCATGATACTAGCTATGATACCCCCTTACTATCAGCCTAGCAAAGGTGAATAGATCATCTGTGCGTCGCTTTGTGAGTTTTCATCTTTTTGTTCGAGAAGCGGGGCGAAGTTTCAAACATTTAGGTAGCAAGGTCCGGCCACTTGCATAGGCCAGTTGGTATTTTAATTACAAAAAATTCAAATGGAGTTCGGACGTCATCAAAATCAATGTGTGCCTATGGCGTGCTCCCACGACCCCGTGGAAAAAAATTGGTAAAGTTTGGCACAAGTTTTGATGACCGCTCCTTCCTAACCGAAGTATCTCACATGAAGGATCATGGTTTTCCAAAAGGAGAGGTATCAATTCAAACTCCTTTGGTCGGTGACTTCATCATTTGGCCTCATAAAAATTTCCACGGTACGCAATCACCATTATACCACATGCATTTTGTGCATAAAAATAAAATTACAACCGGAACAGCATGTGATGTTGAAAGGGATGAGGATCGTCGTTTGATCTGGGAGCATCCAACGGTGCAGACGTACGATCCGTGGAGTTTGGGTTCTGGCCAATCAGAAAGCACAAATCAGATCATGGGCAGGGTGGCAGGGTTTGGTCTGCACATGGCTTTCATCAACGAACCGTGTGCTATTCGCAATCCAGATTGCATATTTTTGTTCACACATACTGTAGTAACTCAGAAAGGGTAGTACATCACATACGGTTATGTAACAACGATCGTGTCTAACCTATGTTGTCTTCTCACACGGTTTGGTGCAGAAATCATGTGTGACATTGTAATACCCAACACAAATGACATGTACAAACAGTGTGCCATATAGAACATATATATAGTGCCATTAGTAGTTCCCGACCGTTAGCTTATCTCCACAGTTTCCCCATTTGACCCAAATCCCTACATAGCCTCCAAATTCCCTCGGGTGGCGCTGACATTGGGGGAATGTAGACGAGTGGTGCTAATGGTTCCGGTGCGGCTACTCCTGCTCGTATCGCTGCCAAGCACTTGCCTAAGCTCATCAGAAGGCAAGTGTACTACGGATCCGAATCGTCCTGTCAGGTTCGAATCTATCCCAATCTTTTTTAGCATGTCCAAAGTATAGATCCTTGTTGAATCCGTCCTGAATGACCCCCCCCCACCCCAGGAAAGCGATCTGCCGCCAGATCTGGAGCATGACTCTAGACTCCCGCAACACGACTTTGACTCCGAGTTTTGCGCCACCGAGAAGTACCAAAAGCTGGGTTGTGTGCACGGGCACACTCCCGCTCGACGTGTATGCATGGAGGTATTTGACATTGGCAGGAGGTTTCTCAGTTGCCCTTAGAGGTTAGTGCTAATTAAGTTCATCATTTTACTTCAGTTAATGCCACCGCTCATCCAGAATACTATTTAACATTGGCAGGGATATGAGGATTGTGCCTTTGTTAACTGGCTGGAAAAAGAATGGCATGGCAGGGCTCGGAGTGTTATCACCAAGCTCGCAGAAGATAACATAAAGCTGAAGAAGAAACTTGTTGATCTGGAATGTACAATCAGTACGATGAAGCAAGAAAGAATCAATCACAGACAACAAATGAAAGCAAGAGACAAGAAGGAACTAGCATGTGTAGTTGTGGTTGTCGCATTAGCCATGTTCTATGCAATGTTTGCAATGATGATTAGGGGTTTTGTTTGACAGTATTGCTAAAGCACATCTAGATGTGCTCTAAGTAATGCACATCTAGGTCCTATGCCATTGATGTTATGCGAAGATTCCTGCAGATATTTTTCTTTGTCTTTTTTCTTATCCTTTCTAGTTTGATTATTGCTGGCTTTATCAACAAGAAGAGCTCAATGTATTGCTTGCCAACTGTCCTACTCTGTTTGTACAGGTATCAGTGCATAATCCCAAAACTCGTTCCATGTATTTGTCCTGAAAAAGGAAACCAGCCAAATAGCCAATAGGAGTCATGCACAACCCCAGGAATTTGGAGCGATTGGGTGCAAATAATTGCGGTTGATTATATATCGGCGGTTAGATAATACGTCAACGCCCGCTTCAATCCCCGCTTCAATTAGCAGTTCCTCTTCCCTGCATAACCCGCTTAAGTGTCCACCATCTTCATCGTCCTCGGCAGGCCACGCTACACACTGGCACACACTATTATGCCATGTCGAGCGATAGCGAGGACGACAGTTCGGCCAGCAGTCTGGCGCCCAATGATAGGGCAACATCAGAATCATCCCGCTCGTCTTCCATGAGTCCGGCGTCAAGCCCAGACCTCGATTATATCCGGTTCATGGAAGGGACGCCGCCTCCGGACTCGTCAGACAACAACCAGACGAACAAGGAGCCATCGGAGGACGAAGAAGAGGATGATGAGGAGGAGGAGGAGGAATGGTCGAACAAGGAGGAGGAGTACGACGACAGCAATGACGATGACGATGGCGGCGGCGATGAAAAGCCAACGGTCAGCGCTAAGAAGCGTCCTCGCCAAGACGATGTTGCGGGGCCATTCAAGAAGAACAACAACAAGAAGAAGGACTAAATTAAGCAGACTGTATATATCTCTGTTTATCCTGTCAATCTCATCGTAGACGGTTAGTAATATGTATTCAATAGAGATCTTCTACATTATCGCCAACAGGTTGGTTTGTTGAACTGTGTGCCCTGACGAGCACACAATTCACAAAAAAAGACCATATGGGCTGTCTATAATGATCGCACACAATTCTTATTACCGACCTGTTTACCGGGTATCACACACATCTTATTACGTCGAATCATTTGTGTGCACCTCACTCACCGCAAACGGTTCATCGGAGTGAATTGTATGTCGTATATCGCACACACCTTGATAGCTGCCTGTTTCTATTGTTCTATCTCATCGCAAATAGTTCGTACAGATCAACCGTATGCCCCTCATTGCACACGCAACTATAATCTGAACCGTGTTTGATGTATCATTCATCGAAAACATTTAGCATCATTTCTGACAGTTTTCATAAGCACCGTTTGCGATTATTGCATCACACATAGTTTCTCGAAGGGTCTCCGATCGTAGTGTCGCATTAGCAGCATCCTGCAGTAGTGACATATCAAGTTCACATGATTACTTGCAATATGACTTCTCCCATGACCTCAAGAACAAAAGTAACTACTCACAAATGATAATCATGCTCAAGATCAGAGGGGTATTAAATAGCATAATGGATCTGAACATATAATCTTCCACCAAATAAACCATATAGTAATCAACTACAAGGTGTAATCAACACTAGTAGCCACCCACATGTACCAATTTGAGGTTTCGGTACAAAGATTGAACACAAGAGATGAACTAGGGTGTTAGAGGATATGGTGTTGTTGAAGATGTTGATGAAGATTGGCCTCCCAAAGATGAAAGGGTTGTTGGTGATAATGATGGCTATGATTTCCCCCTCTAGGAGGGAAGTTTCCTCGATGGAATCACTCCGCCGGAGGGCAAAAGTGCTCCTGTCCAAGTTCCACCTCGAGACGACGGCGCTCCATCCCGAAAGTCCCCTTCATATTTTTTTCTAGGTAAAAATGACCTATATACCAGAATATGGGCACCGGAGGTGGGCCGAGGAGGGGACAACCCACCAGGGTGCACCTGGGGGCCCAGGCACGCCCTGATGTCTTGTGCTCACTAGGGTGGGCCCCTCTAGAAGTTATTTGCTCCAGTATTTACTATATATTCCAAAACAATTCTCCATAAATTTTCAGCTCATTTGGAGATTTGCAGAATAGGTAACTCTGACGTAGCTTTTTCAGGTCCAGAATTCCAGCTGCCGGCATTCTCCCTCTTTGTGTAAACCTTGCATATTATGAGAGAAAAGGAATTAGAATTACTCCTTAAAGCATTATTATGCATAAATATATATAAATATCAGTAGGAAAACATGATGCAAAATGGACGTATAAACGCTCCGAGCGAAACACATATCATGTGGTGAATAAAAATATAGCCCCAAGTAAATTACCGAAGGATTGAAGACGAAAGAGGGGATGCCATCCGGGGCATCCCCAAGCTTAGATGCTTGGTTGTCCTTGAATATTACCTTGGGCTGCCTTGGGCATCCCCAAGCCTAGGCTCTTACCACTCCTTATTCCATAGTCCATACCCAAAACTTGAAAACTTCACAACACAAAACTCAATAGAAAACTCGTAAGCTCCGTTTGTATAATAAAATAAATAACCACTTAGGTACTGTTGTGAACTCATTCTAAATTTATATTGGTGCAATATATACTGTATTCCAACTTCTCCATGGTTCATACCCCCCGATACTACCCATGGATTCATCAAAATAAGCAAACAACACATAAAAAACATAATTTGTCAAAAACAGAATAGTCTGTAGTAATCTGGAAACTTCGTACACTTTTGTAACAATTTTTTTGAAAAATTAGGACAATGTAGTAATTTGTATATCCATCTTGTGTAAAAAAAGAATTTTATCACACTTCTGTGATTTTAAACAATTCTACTACTGGACACAAAAGTTTTGGTTTTTCAGCAAGATCAAATCAACTATCACCATAGACCATACCAAAGGTCTTACTTGGCTTAAACACTAATTAAAACACCAAAACACAATTACTACAGAAGTAATAATGTGTATTTATTAGAAAATAGTAGCACAAACAAAAAAAAACAAAAAAAAAATTGGGTTGCCTCCCAACAAGCGCTATTGTTTAATTGCATAACATAGATCTAGGTATTGTCATCTTTGTTATGCAATTATTCAATTGCACATTTATGACCCATAGGAGATTCTTTGGGTTTGCTGATAATCACACACATAGGTAGGAAATCAAGAAATTCACTTGTAACAATTGGTTCTTTAATGATATTGATAAATCTAGGGTGAACAGTTATCGTCTTAAGATCTTCGTTCCCTTTACTAGATGATTCACCCTTATTTTTAGGAACATAAATAAACTTACTAGATTTAGTAAGAGGACAATTTGGAGTAGTTTTTACAGAGGCGAAAGCGGAACCAAGTTGGTAATAATATCTTCTAACTTATTAATTTGAGTAGAACCTTGATCTATTTTCTCATTAACTATAGGTTCCTTTTCCTTTAGATTCTTTAAAGTGATTCCTACCTTCAATCCAATTTGATTAATGTGATTATGGATCTTCTTATCCAGATTTTCAATAAGTTCTACGGTAGAAATTTTATTCTCAATAATATCAATCCTTTGCATCACATGTTCCAAAGTTAAAACTGTTTCATTAACCATGAGTGGTAGTGAGCCTACCAAATCTATCATAGCATTATAAGCATCCAAAGTATGGCTACCCAAGAAATTACCCCAAGTAATGGTATCTAGCACATATCTATACCAAGTAGTAACACCCACATGAAAACTGCGAAGGAGAACGGTAGTAGATTGCTTACGAGTAGATCTATTTTGAGAATGGCAAATTCTATACGAAGCATCTTTTAAATTTTCTCCCTCCCTTTGTTTAAAATTGAAAACCTCACTTTCAGGGGTACTAAGAATGGTAGGAGGACTAGCAATGATATCAAAACAAGTGATCTAGCACACAAGCAAACGGAAAGCAAACAAAAAAGATGAACGAAAGAAGGGCGAATAAAAAGGCAAACATTTTTGTGATTTTCTAAAAATGTTTTAGAAGTGGGGGAGAGGAAAACGAGAGGAAAATGGAAAATAATGTAAGTGCAAGAGACGATAGATTATGATTGGTACCTTGTAGTCTTGGTGTAGAACCTCCCCAGCAACAACGGCAGAAATTCTTGACGCTACTTCTTGAGCTTGCGTTGATTTCGCTTGAAGAGGAAAGGGTGATGCAGCAAAGTAGAGATAAGTATTTGCCACAGTTAAGAACCAAGGTAACAATCCAGTAGGAGGCACAAGCAACTCCCCAATATATGCACCTACACAAACTAACGAACACTTGCACACAACGCAAAAAGGGGTTGTCAATCATTTCACGGTCACGAACAAGAGTGAAATCTAATAGAGATGGGTATAAAAGATAAATAAAAGAGCAAACTAAAATAAATATAAATAAATTGCAGCAAGGTATTTTTGGGTTTTTTGGTTTATAGATCTGAAAATATATGATGGAAAATAGACCCGGGGGCCATAGGTTTCACTATTGGCTTCTCTCTTGAAAGAAACATACGGTGGGTAAACAAATTACTGTTGAGCAATTGGTAGAAAAGCACATAGTTATGATGATATCTAAGGCAATGATCATGAATATAAGCATCATGTCCGTGACAAGTAGACTAAAATGATCATGCATCTACTACTATTACTCCACACATCGACCGACTCTTCCCTGCATCTAGAGAATTAAGTTCATAAGAACGGAGCAAAGCTTTAAGTAAGATGAGATGATGTAGAGGGATAAACTCAAGAAATATGATATAAACCACATCTTTTTATCCTCGATGGCAACAATGCAATATGTGCCTCGCTACCCTTCTATCACTCGGTGAGGACGCCGCAAGATTGAACCCAAAACTAAGCACCTCTCCCATTGCAAGAAAAACCAATCTAGTTGGCCAAACGAAACCGATAGTTCAAAGAGAAATACAGAGATACCTTAATCATGCATAAAGCGTTCAAAGAAGACTCAAATAATATTCATTGATAATCTGATCATAAATCCAAAGTTCATTGGATCTCAACAAACACACCACAAAAGAATATTACATCGGCTAGAACTCCAAGGACATCGAGGAGAACATTGTATTGAAGATCAAAGAGAGAGAAGAAGCCATATAGCTACTAGCTATGGACCCTTAGGTCTATGGTAAACTACTCACGCTTCATCCGAAGGGTAGCAAGGTTGATGTAGAGGCCCTCCGTGATCGAATCCCCCTCAGGCAGGGTGCCAGAAACGGCCCCAAGATGGGACCTCATGGGAATAGAGGCTTGCGGTAGCAGAAAACTATTTTTGTGGATGCTTCTGATGTTGGGGGGGGTATTTGAGAATATATAGCACTGGAATGTAATGCCCCGGACACACCCTCCGGTGGTCGTTACTCCTGGCAGGATCTAGACTGGCCCCATAGATCAGTACTAGTACTTTCTGCACACTTTGTCCTCACCCGTGCGCACCCAAGAGAAACTTCCTGGTCGGTCACCCATCCTGAAACTACTCCAAGCTGAGCACACTTAACTTTGGAGTTATGTACGAATGGCTTCCGGAAAATAAGGAATTCCTTATTGGTATGAGTAGTCTATCATCCCTATTAAGCCAGGCTATCACATACACCCCCACTAAGAGGAACCGACGTCCTCGTCGAGCCATAGGGACGTTCCCTCTTGGCACATACGTCTGTGCATCCAGTCCGGTACATGTCCCATTCCGTGTGCCACGATGGGTCACAAATGTCATGAGTAACATGAACGCACACCTATCCGCAAACATCCGTGTAACCGCGAGGGTCGGCTCTGATACCAACTTGTAGCACCCTGGATACACCCGCCGGTGGTCGTTACTCCTAGCGGGATCTAGACTGGCCCCATGGATCAATACTAGTCTTTTCTGCACACTTTGTCCTCACTCGTGCGCACCCAGGAGCAATTTCCTGGCCGGTCACCCATCCTGAAACTACTCCAAGCTGAGCACGCCTAATTTTGGATTTCTATCCGAATGGCTTCCGGAAAAGAAGGAATTCCTTATTGATATGAGTAGTCGATCATCCCTATTAAGCCATGCTATCACATAGTCTCGTGTCAAGTTCTCTACAACCGGATATTAAAAATTCCCATCTGCCACATAACCATGGGCACGGCTCTTGAAAGTTTAAACCCTGCAGGGGTGTTCCAACTTAGCCCATGACAAGCTATCACGATTAACGGAGGAAAATCCTCCTCCCGGAACAACCCGATCAAACTCGGAATCCTAGTTCACAAGACATTTCGACAATGGTAAAACAAGTCTAGCAAGACCTCTCGGCGTGTCGAAACCCTGATAGTAGCCGTGCGTATCTTGTCTCAGGCCACGACCGGATGGGACATCCTATGAGTAAAACCAGATCCTCGGGTTGCCCTGTGGTGGCCCCGCAGTGTACCCGTTTGGGACCAACACCATCCGCAATGGCCCCCTGTATTATGTTAAAAGAATCCTCGGGGACGCGGCCCCCTATGCCAATTAATTAATTATCAGGATTATTATGTTGGGCAAATGTTAAAACCAATGTTGTGCCTTGCTAGAAGAGTTTTATTCAAAGCGAACTGTCAAGGAGGGCCCATAAACCCCAACCGTGTTAGGAACGCAAAATCAAGGAACATAACACCAATATGACGGAAACTAGGGCAGCAAGAGTGGAACAAAACACCAGGAAAAAGGCCAAGCCTTCCACCCTTTACCAAGTATATATGTGCATTAATTAAATAAGAGATATTATGATATCCCAAAATATCCATGTCCCAACATGGAACAACCTGCACTGCACCTGCAACTAGCAACGCTATAAGAGGTGCTGAGCAAAGCGGTAACGTAGCCAAACAACAGTTTTCTGGGATGGTGGAAAATGTTAGAGGCTGTCATGGCAATTTGGGAGGCTTGATAAACAAGTGGTAGGTAGCGCGACATAGCGATAGCATCGAGACAACTAGCATGGCAAAGATAGTAGTGAGATCCAATGTGACAGTCATCTTACCTAAAATCCCTCTAGGAAGAGAACCGGATCCATGAAGAAGAAGATGAACCAACGTAGTCGAACGGATCGTCACAATCACAATGTAACCAGAACTATCGAGAAGAAGCACAACCGGAAAGAAGCAAACAACAAAGTAAACAACCATCACATAAACATTGCATGATGCACAATCAAGTATGATGCATGTCCGGTTTAACAAGTCATGGCATGGCAAAGTGCAACAAACAATACAACCAATTAAGTGGATCTCAATATGCAACGAGTTGCATATTGACGAAACACCACATTCAAGTCATTTAGTTCGCTCTCGTTTATGTACCCAACAAGATTAAATGTTGGTTAACATGGCAAGAAGTGAGGCATAACTAAACTACACATTTTAGGCAATTTAAATGAGGTCGGAAATAACAAACAACAATTCTGAAAAATCCCCATATGCATATTTTGAATTTCATATTGTTCTGCCCTATACAAAATTTTGGAGTTGTTAAACGGCAAAGTAAAGTGCAGCAAGGTAATCTATGCATTTTCTACCCCATTTACAAATAAAGTTTATTTAGTTCAGAGCTACGGTCAATTGGTTATGAAATAAATCATTTTAACATGCATTTATGCAAATTTAGACAAACAACAAGTTTAAACATTTTAAACATGGATTAAAGTTGCATATTATGAAAATAGACGAAATTCTAAGCATTTTACATATATAAATTATTTCGATCCGATGCACGATTGAAGAGTTATTAAATGCATGATCTAGAAGGGTTTTTCTGCAAATTTGTTTTTACTGGATAATAGGAAATTTGCAGAATAGGAAAAAAATAGAACATGCTGCATCTGCTGGGCGCTGGGGCGCTCACCATGGGCCAAGGCCCAGTCAGTGCAGCAGGAGAGGCCCACGCGGGCGTGGAAGTCAATGGGCAGGGGCGGCTTCCTTTGTCTGCTCCCAATAGAAGGAGGCAGCGCGGCGCGGAGCAGCTCTTGGGCTGCGGCACGAAGGCGATGGCAGCGACATGCAAGGCAAGCAGGGTTGGCCGATGGTCGACGAAGATGGCCGGGACCAGGCGGATCTGACAGGAGATGGTGGCTGGCGGGCTGGAGCTTGGCAGGGCCGGCCATGGCGACATGCTGTGAAGAAAGGGACATAGAGAGAGATGGACAACGTGAGAGAGAGCCAAGGAAGTAGAGGAGAAAAGAAAAGGGAGAAGCAAGGGCACCCGGCGACCTGCGGGGCTCAGGTCGGCGATGTTGACCCACGGATGTGGCTCGGTCAACGCGAGCGATCGAGCTGCTAGTGCTCGATGCCGCAGAACAGGAGGCAGAGGGTTCGCCCAACGATGAGTTTAATTCATCAGGTTGGAGCTTGAGGTGGCGCACGGATCCGGCCGGAGACGAGACCATGAGCGGCGGCGAGCTCCTGCAGCAAAAGGCAGCGACAGCAGCAGCAGTCAAAAACAGGCAGACAAGGAGGAATGGAGGTTCGGCTTGAGCGACAAGATCGACATGAGGAGGCCAGGAGAAGGCAATTTGCAGGCATGATTGAGGAATGGGTGCGGGTAGTGGGAGGTCATCATGGTGCAGGTGGAGGAGGTCGGCATCCATGGCAAGGCGGGGCTCATCCTGTCCATGGCGCAAGGAACACTTGTTGTAGGAGAAGAACGAGGGAGATGAGAGGAGGAGACGAAGGAAGGAAGGAGAAGGGCAGGGGCGATGGGATCCTGGTCCGGCTGAGGCGCCGGCTGGCGAGAGGCCAGGCCTCCTGGATCGGGTGCCATGGGAGCTCCTCTCCCGATCCAGATCGGATCGAGGAGGTTGCGGCGATGGGTCGGGCGCTCTGGTGGCCATCGGATCTTGATCTAGCGGCTACAGATCAAGGTGGAAGGTGGATGGCTGGCTGGAAGCCCTTGGATCCAAATCGGACGGACGAGAAAATAGGATAAAGGAGAGTTCAATAAATAAAATGGAGATGTTTTGGGTATGTTTGGGGATGATCCGGACCCATCGGTAACGACAGCTCAGTTTGGGTTCGGGACAGCTTCGAACGCGCACATGAGGGGTATGACGAAAGGCCATGGAGACAAAGGGTTTGATGGGCTCAGAGAAGATACAACAAAGACAAGGAAGAAGCGGCAACTACGAGCAGATCCAAGTTTTGTAAACATGACGACAACGAAGTGCCGATGCAATGCGAATGATGCGATGATGAATGCAGCAAGCACATGAAACACATAGCAACAACGAAAATAACTGGAAGGCATCTAGAGCGTCGGTTTCGGGTCGTTACAACTCTCCTCCACTTACAAGAGATCTCGCCCCAAGATCTAGGGATGGCACTGGAGAGAAATGGAAGAAGGAAGAGATAAACTAAGTTGCTTCTTTGACAAAAGAGTGAAACCAACGAACCTTGAGAGGTTGAAAAAAAACATGCAAGAACGGAGAGAACACAATGGAAATGAACAAAACTAAGAGCACTCCGGTATGAAAGAGGAACAAGGAACACCAAGAGAAACTTGGGGCTCTCAAGGATATGAATGACGAGCTCAATGGACAAGAAAGAATTTGAAACCACTCCGGTTAAAACAAGATGATAAAGGAAGAATTCGGGCAGCACTCCAGTTAAAATGAGAGGCAAGACTTGATAAGATGAAAGGAACTTGAATAGAGGACACAAGACTCTGGTTAAATGGATAAGCAAGGAAAAGAAAAGAACATGATCATGTCAAAACGAGATGATGGGACGAAGAGAGCAACATCACAATGCCTCCGAAACAAAAGAGTGGAATGAAAAGAACGGAGTAGAGAACATCAACTTCCACCATGAAGGAATATGAAGGAGCCTTCCTACGAAGAAGGGTTGAACGGATTTGTTGGAAATCAACAACAAAAGATATGGTTTCCAATGGTCTTATGGAAAACATCCCAAAATTATGAGGTGAAGACCACCCACTAACAGAATTAATTAATTTGATTGAGAACACCAAAGAGATCAAAAACTTCTTCCACCAAGATGATAAAGAGATAACTTGGATCATTGTTAAGCACCACAATTAGCAACATTCCTTAGGGAAGGCTTTAGGTGAAATCTTTACCAAGATAACTCAAACAAAGAGACTGATGGATTTAAAATACCTCATTCTTGACAAAATTTGAATCATAAAACACGAAGGGAAATTATCAAGAATGACATAACACCACCTCAAAAGATAAGATAGAAAGAACTGCACTTTGGAATGCAAGATGAAGAATACTTGAGCTCCTGCAACAAGTATATTTAAGAACACTTCGAGAATGAATTAAATCCTTGATGAACCATCATGTAGATCCTCCATGAAGAACTCCGGTAAAAAAAGGACGATGAGGAGGAAGTGATGGATGAAAAGAATATAATTGAAGCCTTGCAGTGATTTAGATGGAGCTTCGGGGCGAGTTAACTGAGAGAGATTGGAACTCTGGAAACAAAAGATGAAGCATCTTGAACCGAGAATGTGATATGATGAACAACTCAGAAAGAAAGATGAATCACTTGTAATCAAGTATTTATTCATCATGAACAAACTACGGAAGAAAATAATTGAATCACCTCAAGGAAATAAGAATAAGATTTATTGTATGCTTATCCTTCATCAAATTAAATTGATGAAAAACAATGGATTTGGCATACTACTTATTCCCATTGAAAAGGATTAAGGAGAGATATAGAGAAAAATTGAGAAAGTCTTCAACAAATCACCAGTAGAATTGGAAACAACGAATAAGTTGATATGATAACAAGGAAGAGAAAACATGAACGAACCACCATAAGAGCCGAAATGAACGATGAAAAGTGAACGAAACGCCGGGAAGAATTACAAAATGAACGAATATACTTTAGGGAATTTAGATGCAAGAGAACAAAGAGATCACGATCTAACAACAGAATACTTGGAAGAAGCACCGGTAGAATAAGGAGAATGAGAGCTGAAAGATGAGAATGAAGAATCCAAAAATGAAGGCCTTTGGAGGAATAAAATGGAAACAACTCATGAAATTCTTCGAATGGGTATGAAAAGAAATCTCACAATCAAAAACAATCATGAGAATGTCATAAAGCTAGAACCATGAATCTCCAATAGAACGGACAAGATTTAGGAGAAATTCTTCTTCGGTCTTCAGATGTTGAGAATGATGACGAGAACCACCATGACAATTGATGAGACACTCCGGAACAATGAAGAATAGAAATGTTGAACCAATGATGAAAATGTTTTGAAAGTGATGTTGGAGAAGGAATATGACCGACGATAATTCATTCTTATGTCAAACTTTGAAAAAGAATTTGAGAATAACTTCGGAAAATTAGAGTCAGGTAAGATCCTAGGAAAAGACCTGTTTGTTAGGGCCCACTCAAAGATACACCATTCAAAGCAATTTAGAAATAGATGATGCACTGGAACGTTTCAAAGACTTGAATGAGGTGAAAACCTTGAATTAATTTGAACACAAACACGAATCCTCTGAGATGTCTTCGGCACTCTAGAATGATTAAATGGTGAGAGGGGAACGAGCAAGGGGAAACTCTTGGTCCAAGGAAAAGAATATGATCAACCCAAAAAACTTGAGTTAATCCACCGGAGAAGAAAACAAGAGAGAGTCTGACGAACTAGACGAGAATCCACTGGTTGAAGCAATTAAGGAAATAATGAAGAAGCTTCGCATGAAAGAATTGAATGCCTGTTTCGAGACTGTAGACTAAGTGAATAAAAAGGGTGGGTGGGTGGGAAAAGAAAATAACTTGCGTCGGTGAATCGAACTCCGTTGGGAAAACTGACAATCGATGTTGCAAGAGTTGAAGAGGATGGCTCGAAGAGAAGTGCGCCGGTTGAACAAAGGATGAACAAGAAAATCTCGATGATCAAGAAGAATTAGCACTCCCATAGAAATATGAGAAGACTGCTTAGGACAGGTATGGAATCAACACTTGACATCGAAGCAACTCGAAGACCACAACAAAAAAAACAAAGGATTGGCTTGGGAAATAAGTCGGAAACAAACATATAACCCCTCATGCATTTATTGGAAAGATAAACCTAGGTAATGTAACGACTTAGAGGCATAACCGCATTGAAAGCAATGTCGCAAGTGAGGTAATCTTTGCAATCAACTCATGTAATACATAAAGGGGAGAGAGATACATAGTTGGCTTACACTCGCCACGTCACACAATGCATAAATAAGTCATTACATTCATCCAAATACTCTCAAGGTCCGACTATGGAACCCAAAATGAAGATAAACCCCAAATGCAACATAGTCCCTGATCGCCCCAACTAGGCACCACTACTGATCATCTAGGAAAGACACGTAGTATCATCCTGAGTCCTAATCGAACAGCCACTTGAGCTCAGTTGAATCACCTGGAGCGGTATCATCGGTCCCTGCATCTGGTTTTGGAAGTAATCTGTGAGTCACGGGGACTCGGCAATCTCACACCCTCCGATCAAGACTATTTAAGCTTATAGGAAAGGCAAAGCTATGATGTGGAGCTGCAGCAAGCGACTAGCATATATGGTGGCTAACATACGCAAAAGAGAGCGAGAAGAAAAGGCAAAGGCACGGTCGAACAACTATGATCAAGAAGTGATCCTAGAACAACCTACGTCAAACATAACTCCAACACTGTGTTCACTTCCCGGACCCCGCCGAGAAGAGACCATCACGGTTACACACGCGGTTGGTGCATTTTAATTAAGTTAAGTTTCAGGTTATCTACAACAGGACATTAACAAATTCCCATCTGCCCATAACCGCACGCATGACTTTCGAAAGTTCAAATCCCTACAGGGGAGTCCCAACTTAGCCCATCACAAGGTCTCGCGGTCAATGAAGGATATTCCTTCTCCCAAGACAATCCGATCAGACTCGGCATCCCGGTTACAAGACATCTCGAGAATGGTAAAACAAGTCCAGCAACACCACCCGAATGTGCCGACAATAGCCGATAGGAGCTGCACATATCTCGTTCTCAGGTTACACTCAAATGAGACTAGCTACGAATAAAACCAACCCTCAAGTTTCCCTGAGGTGGCCCCGCAGGCAGCTCAGTTTGGACCAACACTCAGAGGAGCACTGGCCCGGGGAGGTTTAAATAAAGATGACCCTCGGGCTCCGGAAACCCAAGGGAAAAGAGGCGAGGTGGCGAATGGTAAAACCAAGGTTGGGCATTGCTGGAGGAGTTTTATTCAAGGCGAACTATCAAGGGGTTCCCATTATAACCCAACCGTGTAAGGAATGCAAAATCCGGGAACATAACACCGATATGACGGAAACTAGGGCGGCAAGAGTGGAACAAAACACCAGGCATAAGGCCGAGCCTTCCACCCTTTACCAAGTATATAGGTGCATTAAGATAAACAAGATAATATGGTGATATCTCAACAATAAACATGTTCCAACAAGGAACGATCTCCAATCTTCACCTGCAACTAGCAACGCTATAAGAGGGGCTGAGCAAAGCGGTAACATAGCCAAACAATGGTTTTCTAGGACAAGGTGGGTTAGAGGTTTGACATGGTAATATGGGAGGCATGATATGAAAGTGGTAGGTATCGTAGCATAGGCATAGCAAAAGAGCGAGCATCTAGCAAGCAAAGATAGAAGTGATTTCGAGGGTATGGTCATCTTGCCTGCAAAGTTCTCGGAGTTGACTTGATCCTCATAAGCGTACTCAACGGGCTCCTCATTCACGTACTCGTCTCTCAGCTCTACTCAAGCAAGAACAACAAACAAAAAGGAACACAATCAACCACGTGCAATGCTCAAGCAACATGATGCAAACATGGTATGATATGCAGGATGCAATATGTGATGCATATGCAAGATTTGGCAAGGAATGATTAAACCTGGCCTCAACTTGGAAAACCAAGAGTGCCACTGGAAAGAGGAGTTGATTTCGGTTGAAATCGATATAAAGATCACCGGAATCGGATGCACGGTTTGGAAATGGCAAGCAAAACAAATATGGCACCGACCTGCGATAATCAGCACGAGACCACCTAAATGCATCAAGAACAACATGCTACAGCACCCCAACATGACAACAAAATACATGGCATGGATCCACTCATGATTCTTGACAAAAGATGAACAGTGAGCTACGGCTAATTCACTCAATAGAAGGTTCAAACAAGCATGGCAAAAGTGCAAAAAATTACAGGTTTCAGACTTCGTGAAATTAACAGCATATCAGGAATTTAACATCAAGAAGCAATATTTAGGGCACGATAACTACATGCTACAGGAACATATCATGGCAAAGCAAAGCATGGCATGAAGCTACTCAAAGAATACAACAAAAGTACCTTAGTGACCATGAGCCAAAAGGGATTAGAAAATACAATTGCAAACATGTGAACATAGCAAAAACATAAACAGATTGAGACTTCGTGAAAAACTGGAGTATGGCAAAATAGATAACGAGTAGGCATGTTTACGAGCTCGATGCACTCACTACGAGGCATTGCGTGACAAACTAAGCATACACTCAGCAAGTAGACATAGCATAGAAGGTAAACATGGCAAGAACAACAACATAGCATGCACGGATCAACAACAACAAGCTCGGCAAAATCGCTAAACATGTTAACAATCTGCCAAGAACATTTTATAGCAAAAGTAGAGCTCGATGGACTCAAGCTAGGAGCTCCATAATTGCAAACAAACACATGGAGGGATAGAGCACCACAATATCTACAAAATATCCTTACTGATCATGCTCCAAAGAAGCACGGATCACTAGGAAACAACATGAACATATGGCATAAAAATTACAGCAGGACAAGGACTTAGTGAAATTCTATGTCCCTGAAAATAGCAACATTGAGTAAGCTACTTTGCATGCTTGTGATAGTCACCACAAAGACCACAAAAATACATGGCATACACCTCTGTAAAGATGGCATGGCATTCTTCAAAACACATGTAGAGCTCAGGATCATAGCATGCACACATTAATCATGGCAAAAATGACAAAAGTGCATTTGTTGAAACATATCTGAAACTATCATCACATAGCCCTCTTCGAACAGCATTTCGGGCATCAAGATGAGCTCAAAAGAAAATGATGCAATGAGATGAAATGATGTACTCGTCGGGACGAACATTTTGATATGCTACACGCACGAATCGGAGCCACGATGAGGGAGTTATGATGCATCAAAATATGCAAAAATCTAGGGTTTGAGGGGGAAAATCAACCGGATCTAGATCTCAGATATGGCGGTTACTGTAGTGATGCGGCGCCCGAGGTTCGTCACTGATCCACTGTTCACCGGAGTCAAGGTAGGAAGTCGCCGAACTTGGAGGGGCGCCAGAGAGGGTCGTCGCCGGCGAGGAGGGACGACGAGGTTGTGCGGGCGGCGGAGGACCTGGCGGTGCCGGCGAGATGGCGGCGAGGCGCCTCGGCCGGTGAGCAGCTCCGGCCGGTGGGGCTAGCGGTGCGGCGGAGGGAGAGGTGGCGCTGCGAGGAGCAGAGTCGGGTGGCGGCTTCCCAGGCGGCGGACACGAGGCATAGGGCGGCGGCGTGGGGGAACAGGCTCGGGGGCCCGAATCGGGCTTCCCAGGCCGCGGCGGTGGTGCACGCTGGTGCGCCACGTGGCGGGGGCTGATTTGCGCAGGAGGTGGAGGCGATGTGTCCGGCGCTGGCGGACACGTCCGGCGCACGGAGAGCGGATTTCTAGGGTTTTGAGGAGGGAGAGATCGGAAATTTTCGGGGACGGTCTATTTATAGAGGTTGAGGGAGCTAGGAAGCTCCAAATGAGGTGCGGTTTGCGGCCACGCGATCGTGACCGAACGACCTAGGTGATGGGAGAGGTTTAGGTGGGTTTTGGGCCACTTTGGATGGGTGTTGAGCTGCAACACACACAAGGCCTTTTCGGTCCCTCGGTTAACCGTTGGAGTATCAAACGAAGTTCAAATGGCACGAAACTTGACACGCGGTCTACCAGTAGTAAACCAAGGCCGCATGACAAGTCTCGGTCCAATCCGAAAAAGTTTAACACCCGCACACAAAAAGATGTAGAAAGGGATGCCGGAGGACATAGGAGCGCCGAAATGCCAAAAGGACAACGGGGAAAATGCTCGGATGCATGAGACAAACACGTATGCAAATGCAATGCACATGATGACATGATATGAGATGCATGACAAAGACAAAACACACGGAGACAAAAACCCGACAACGATGAAATAAAATAACTTAGTGCCAAAAATGGCAAGAGTTGGAATACAAATAAGGTAAGTTACATCCGAGGTGTTACAACACTACACCACTACGAAAGGATCTCGTCCCGAGATCTAGGACTGGAAAAACTCTGAGTACTCAGAACGGAGGTGATCCTCGCGTTCCCAGGTGGCTTCATGGTCGGAATGATGTGACCACTTGACTTTGAGGAATTTGATAGACTTGTTGCGAGTCTTGTGCTCAGTTTCTTCAAGAATAGCAACTGGGTGCTCATGATAAGACATGTCTTCTTGGAGATCAATGTCTTCGAAGTTGATGGTGCGGTCAGGGGTCTTGAAACACTTGCGGAGCTGAGAGACATGAAACACGTCGTGCACGTTTGCAAACTTAGATGGAAGCTCAAGTTGATAGGCGAGATCACCTCTCTGGCTGATGATCTTGAAAGGACCCACGTATCTAGGGGCAAGCTTCCCTTTGATACCGAAGCGACGAGTACCTTTCATTGGAGAGACATGGAGGTAGACATGGTCTCCGATCTCGAAAGCCAAGGCGCGATGCTTGCTATCATATTAACTCTTCTAGCGCGATTGCGCAGCTTTGAGATTATCACGAATGACTTTGCACATCTCTTCTGCCTCTGTGATCAAGTAATTGCCAAGAAGTTGACGTTCACCAGTCTCTGACCAGTTAAGAGGAGTACGACACTTCCTGCCATAGAGAATTTCAAATGGGGCCTTGCCCGAACTCGCTTGGAAGCTGTTATTGTAGGAGAACTTGGCATATGGAAGACAATATTCCCACTTCATACCGAAAGAGATGACGCAAGCCCTGAGAATATCTTCAAGAATTTGATTTACTCGCTCGACTTGGCCACTAGTTTGAGGATGAAAAGCTGTGCTGAAACGAATGTTGGTGCCCATGGCCTTTTGAAAAGAATCCCAGAACTTAGAAGTGAAGATGCTGCCACGATCTGAAGATATCAACTATGGAATGCCGTGCAGAGAGACAAGACTGGAGGTATATAGCTCTGCCAATTGAGCTGCTGTGATAGATTCTTTGATAGGAAGGAAATGAGCCACTTTAGTGAGTTTGTCGATGACAACGAAGATAGCATCATTGCCACGCTTGGACTTTGGAAATCCAGTCATGAAGTCCATCTCAATGTGGTCAAACTTCCATTATGGAATGGCAAGAGGTTGCAGGAGACCAGTTGGTCGTTGGTGTTCAGCCTTCACTCTTCTGCAGACATCACATTCATTCACGAACTGAGCAATCTCACGCTTCATTCGAGTCCACCAATACGACTGCTTGAGGTCCTGGTACATCTTTGTACTTCCAGGGTGGATAGAGAGGAGTGAATTGTGAGCTTCATTCATAATGACTTTACGAAGGTCAACTTTAGGCACAACAATGCGATCCTCGAAGAATAGAGTATCCTTGTCATCGAGACAACAACACTTGTACTTAGGTTGACTCTTGGCTATCCCAATCTTCACCTTCTTCACCATAGCATCATATAACGCCCTCGATGTGGCTATATCTCCTACGTGTCGAAGCACGACTTAGAGGCATAACCGCATTGAAAGCAATCTCGCAAGTAAGGCAATCTTCACAACATCCCATGTAAATAGATAATAAAAGGGGAAGGTACATAGTTGGCTTACACTCGCCACGTCAAACAAAGTACATAAATAGCATTACATCAACCAATCACTCATGGCCCGACTACGGTGCCAAAATAAAAGATCAACCCAACATGTGACACGGTCCCGATCGCCCCAACTGGGCACCACTACTGATCATCAGGGAAAGACACATAGTAATGGCGTGAGTCCTCGTCGAACTCCCACCTGAGCTCAAGCGCGTCATCTGGAACGGAGTCATCTGGCCCTGCATCTAGTTTGGAAGTAATCTGTGAGCCACAGGGACTCAACAATCTCGCACCCTCGCGATCAAGACTATTTAAGCTTATAGGTAAGGCAAGGTAAATATGTGGAGCTGCAGCAAGCGACTAGCATATATGGTGGCTAACCTATTCGCAAAAGAGAGCGAGAAGAGAAGGCAAAGCGCGAACTAATAACTAGAGAACAACCTGTGCAAGCATTACTCCAACACTGTGTTCACTTCCCGGACTCCGCCGAGAAGAGACCATCACGGTAACACACAGTTGATTCATTTTAATTAAGTTATGGTTCAAGTTATCTACAACCGGACATTAACAAATTCCCATCTGCCCATAACCGCGGGCATGGCTTTCGAAAGTTCAAATCCCTATAGGGGAGTCCCAACTTAGCCCATAACAAGCTCTCATAGTCAACGAAGGATATACCTTCTCTCGAGACATTCCAATCAGACTCGGTATCCCGGTTCTACAAGACACTTCGACAAGTTAAAACAAATCCAGCAACACCGCCCGAATGTGCCGACAAATCCCGATAGGAGATGCACATATCTCATTCTCAGGGCACACTCGGATAAGCAGTCCGTACAACTAAAACCAGCCCTCGAGTTTCCCCGAGGTGGCACTGCAAGGGGTTCTAGGTTGGACCAACACTCAGAGGAGCACTGGCCCGGCGGGGGGGGGGGGTAAATAAGATGACCCTCGGGCTCCGGAAACCCAAGGAAAAAAGAGGCTAGGTGGCAAATGGTAAAACCAAGGTTGGGCATTGGTGGAGGAGCTTTATTCAAGGCAAACTGTCAAGGGGTTCCCATTATTACCCAACCGCGTAAGGAACGCAAAATCCGGGAACATAACAACGATATGACGTAAACTAGGGCGGCAAGAGTGGAATAGAACACTAGGTAAAAGGCCGAGCCTTCCACCCTTTACCAAGTATATAGATGCATTAAGATAACAAGATAATATAATGATATCCCAACAAGAAAATAATGTTCCAACAAGGAACGGTCTCCAATCTTCACCTGCAACTAGCAACTCTATAAGAGGGGCTGAGCAAAGCGGTAACATAGCCAATCAACGGTTTGCTAGGGCATGGTGGGTTAGAGGTTTGACATGGCAATTTGGGAGGCATGATAAGCAAGTGGTAGGTATCGTGGCATAGGCATAGCAAAAGAGCGAGCATCTAGCAAAGCAAAGATATAAGTGATTTCGAGGGTATGATCATCTTGCCTGCAAAGTTGTCAGAGTTGATGGGATCATCGAAAGAAAACTCAACGGGATCATCATTAGCGAACTCGTCTCCCGGCTCTACCCAAACAAGACAAACAAGCAAAAGGACACAATCAACCACGTGCAAAGCTCAAACAACATGATGCAAACATGGTATGCTATGCGGGATGCGATATGTGATGCATATGCAAGATTTGGCAAGGAATGAATGAACCTGGCCTCAACATGGAAATCCAAGTGTGCCACTGGAAAGGTGAGGTGATTTCGGTTGAAATCGATATAAAGAACACCGGAATCGGATGCACGGTTTAGAAATGGCAAGCAATACAAATATGGCACCGGTCTGCGATATACAGCAAGTAGCCATTTAAATGCACCAAAGTTAAACATGCTACAGCACTCAAACACGGCAAAAAAATATATGGCAGGGATCCATTCATGATACTTAACAAAATATGAACACTGAGCTATGGCCAATTCATCCGTTAACAGGTTCAAAGAAGCATGGCAAAAGTGCAATTGGTAAACAGGTTTCAGACTTAGTGAAATTAACACTTGTCTGGAATTTCAGATCAGGTAGCACACTTTGGAGCAAGAAAATTATATGCTACAGGAACTTAACATGGAAAAGTATGGCATGGCATGGAGCTACTCAAAGTACTTAACAAAAGTCCCTTAGTTACCTTGAGCCAAAAGTGATCAGAAAATACAATTGCAAGCATGTGAACATGGCAAAAACATAATCAGATCACAGACTTAGTGAAAAACTGGAACATGCAAATCAGATATCAAGTAGGCATGTTTACGAGCTCAATGCACTCACTACAGAGCAAGTCATGACCAACTAAGCATACACCCATCAATAATACACATTATACAAGCTAGACATAGCAAGAACAACAACATAGCATGCACGGATCGACTACAACATCCTCGGCAAAATCACTAACAAGTAGACAATCTGCCCAGATTCACAAAATAGCAAAAGTAGAGCTCGATTGACTCAAGGTAGGGTGCTCCATAATTGCAAAAAAGACATGGATGGATTGAGCACTACAAGATTAACAAATCATCCTTAATGATCATCCTCAAAAGAGGCACGGATCACTAGGAAACAACATGAACATATGGCATATTGATAAAAATAGTCCAAGGACTTAGTGGAATTTCTAAGTCCTGGAAATCAGCATTAACGAATGCACCACTTTGCAAGCTTGTGCTAGTCACCACACTTATCACAAAAGTACATGGATAGCACCTCTGGAAAGATGGAAAAGCATAAAACAAAACTCATGTAGAGCTCAAGGGCATATCATGCACACATTAATCATGGCAAAATTGACAAATAGCTATTTGGAGCAGTAGATCTAACACTTAACTCAAATAGCACTCTTCCAACAGCATTTCGGGCATCAAGATGAGCTCAAATGAAAATGATGGAATGAGATGAAATGAAGTGCTCTCTGAGGCGAACATTTTGATATGCTACACGCCCAAAACGGAACTACGGATGCGGAGATATAGCAGGTCAAAGTATGCAAACTAATCTGTGACTTAGGGAAAAAAAGAGGTCAACCCCTAGGGTTTCCAGATCCAAATCGGATCGGTGCACTGTAGCGGCACGGTTCCCGATGTTCGTCGCTGAAGTCGCCGGAGGATGCCGAAGCTTGGCCGGTCAGAGGGAGAGGATGCCGGAGCGGTGAGGAGCCGACGATGGCGCGGCATGGTCGCCGGAGGCATCGGGTCGGCGGCGGCTGACGAGCTGTGGCGCGCGGCGGCCGGCGCGGTCGCCGGAGGTGGCCGGTGAGGGAGCGGCGAGGAAGCTCCGGCCACCGGAGATAGGCAGCGGGCGGCGGCTGGCGGCTGGGCCGCGGGGGCCTGCCCCGGGCCGCGCGGGCCGGCACGGTGGAAGACGGCGACGGCGAGTGGCGGCGTGACACGTGGCAGCGGCGGCGTGGGTCGGACCTGTCCGGCCCGGCGATTTTTGTCCGGCGGCGGCGGATGGAGTGGATCTAGGGTTTCGGGGAAGAAGGGGACGTGAATTTCGGAGGGGGGCTATTTATAGGCATAGAGGGAGCTAGGAGTGTCCAAATGAGGTGCGGTTTTAGGCCACGCGATCGTGATCGAACACTCTAGATGATGGAGAGGGTTTTGGTGGGTTTTGGGCCAAAATGGAGGGGTGTTGGGCTGCAACACACACGAGGACTTTTCGGTCCCTCGGTTAACCGTTGGAGCATCAAACGAAGTCCAAATGGTACGAAACTTGACAGGCGGTCTACTGGTAGTAAACCAAGGCCGCTTGGCAAGTCTCGGTCCAATCCGGAAATGTTTAATCCCCACACACGAAATAAAGGTAGAAATGACCACCGGAGGAGAACGGAGCACCGGAATGCAAAACGGACAACAGGAAAAAAGCTCGGATGCACGAGACGAACACGTATACAAATGCAATGCACATGATGACATGATATGAGATGCATGACAACGACAACAACACACGGAGACAAAAACTTGAACCCGAGAAAATAAAATAACTTAACACCGGAAATGGCAAGATTTGGATTACATATTAGGTAAATCATATTCGGGGTGTTACAACACTCCACCACTACGAAAGGATCTCGTCCCGAGATCTAGGACTGAAAGAACACCAGGTACTCAGAAACGAGGTGATCCTTGCGTTCCCAGGTGGCTTCACGGTCGGAATGGTGTGACCACTTGACTTCGAGGAATTTGATTGACTTATTGCGAGTCTTGCGTTAAGTCTCTTCAAGAATAGCCACGGGGTGCTCACGATAAGAGAGATCTTCTTGGAGATCAATGTCTTCGAAGTTGACGGTGCGATCAGGAGTCTTGAAGCACTTGTGGAGCTGAGAGACATGGAACACGTCATGCACATTTCCAAAGTTTGAAGGAAGCTCGAGTTGATAGGCGAGATCGCCTCTCTTGATGACGATCTTGAAAGGTCCCACGTATCTAGGGGCAAGCTTCCCTTCGATACCGAAGCGACGAGTACCTTTCATTGGAGAGACGCGGAGGTAAACATGATCTCTGATCTCGAAAGCCAAATCACGGTGCTTACTATCATAGTAGCTCTTCTGGCGCGAATGGGCTGCTTTGAGGTTATCTCGAATGACTTTACACATTTCCTCTGCCTCTGCGATTAAGTCATTTCCCAGAAGTTGACGTTCACCGGTTTCAGACCAGTTGAGAGGGGTATGGCACTTCCTGCCATACATAATTTCGAATGGGGCCTTGCCCAAACTTGCTTGAAAACTATTCTTGTAGGAGAATTCAGCATATCGAAGACAATCTTCCCACTTCATGCCGAAGGAGATCACACAAGCCCTGAGCATATCTTCAAGAATCTGATTGACATGCTCGACTTGACCGCTAGTTTGAGGATGGAAAGCAGTGCTGAAGCGGATGTTGGTGCCCATGGCCTTCTGAAAAGAATCCCAAAACTTGGAGGTAAAGATGCTGCCATGGTCTGTAGAGATCACATGTGGAATACCGTGCAGCGAGACAATTCGAGAGGTATAGAGCTCCGCCAATTGAGCTGCAGTGATTGACTCTTTGATAGGCAGAAAGTGAGCCACTTTAGTGAGTTTGTCGATGACAACGAATATAGCATCATTGCCACGCTTGGACTTTGGAAACCCAGTCACGAAGTCCATCTCAATGTGGTCAAACTTCCATTCTGGATTGGCAAGAGGTTGGAGGAGACCAGCTGGCCTTTGGTGTTCTGCCTTCACTCTACTGCAGACATCACACTCATTCACGAACTGAGCAATCTCGCGCTTCATTCGAGTCCACCAATAAGCATGCTTGAGGTCCTGATACATCTTCGTGCTCCCAGGGTGGATGGAGAGGAGTGAATTGTGAGCCTCGTTCATGATAATCATACGAAGATCACCTTTGGGCACAACAATACGATCCTCGAAGAAGAGAGTATCCTTGTAATCAAGGCGGTAACACTTGTACTTGGGTTGACTCTTGGCAATCCCAATCTTCACCTTCTTCACCATAGCATCAAGAAGTTGAGCCTCGCGAATCTGGTCTTCCAAGGTAGGAGAGACTTGAAGGTTAGCGAGGAAACCTTGAGGAACAACTTGCAGATTAAGTTTGCGGAAAGCTTCACAAAGCTCGGGTTGGTAAGGCTTGAGAATCAGACTGTTACAATAAGCCTTCCTGCTCAAAGTGTCAGCTATCACATTGGCCTTGCCTGGAGTATACTCTATACTTGGACTATACTCTTGAATCATTTCGACCCAGCGAGTCTTCCTGAGGTTGAGATTAGGCTGAGTGAAGATGTACTTGAGACTCTTGTGGTCAGTGAAGATGTCCACTTTTCTTCCCAATAAGAGATGTCTCCAAGTCAAAAGAGCATGCACAACTGCCGCCAACTCGAGGTCATGAGTGGGGTAGTTCTTCTCGTTGGGCTTCAACTGGCGAGAGGTATAAGCCAAAACTTTCTTCTCTTGCATCAACACTACACCAAGACCTTGGAGAGAGGCATCGCAGAAGACCTCGAACGGTTTGGATTCATCAGGAGCAGTCAGAACTGGAGCAGTGACAAATTTCTCTTTCAAAGTGTTGAAAGCGATGTCACATTCCGGAGACCAAACGTACTTGACGTGCTTCTGGAGAAGGTTTGAAAGAGGTTTTGCGATCTTTGAAAAGTTCTCAACGAACCTTCGACAGTAGCTTGCGAGACCGAGGAAGCTACGGAGTTGCTTCACGTTCTGAGGTGGATCCAAATTCACAATTCCACACACCTTCTCAGGATTCACCGCAATGCCCTTGGCAGAGGTGATATGCGCAAGATAAAGAACCTCATCGAGCCAAAACTCGCACTTTGAGAACTTGGCGTAGAACTGGTGTTCCCTGAGCTTATCGAGCACCAAACGCAAGTGCTTGGCATGATCTTCCTTGTTCTTCGAAAAGACCAGAATGTCGTTGAGATAGACCAAAACAAAGTCATTGGTGAAGGCGTTGAAGATGAAGTTCATCATGCGAGAGAAAGTCGGAGGAGCGTTGACGAGGCCAAAAGACATGACAATGTATTCATATGAACCATAGCTTGTCCTGAAAGCCATCTTGGGAATATCTTGCTCACGGATTCAAAACTGGTGATAACCCATACGGAGATCAAGCTTGGAGAATACTTGGGCACCGTTGAGTTGTTCGAACAGCTCGTTGATGTTGGGAAGTGGGTACTTGTTCTTGATAGTCTTCTTGTTCAATGGACGGTAGTCAACACAAAGTCGGTCCATTCCATCCTTCTTCTTCACAAAGAGTACGCCACAACCCCACGGAGAAGAACTAGGTCGGATGAGACCCATTCGCTCTTGAATATCAAGTTGCTTCTTCAGCTCCTTCAACTCTTCAGGTCTGAGCTTGTAAGGACGCTTGCAAACCAGTTCCGTGCCAGGCTCAAGATCAATGACGAATTCAACTGGCCGGTGCGGAGGCATTCCTAGAAGCTCTTCTGGAAAGACTTCTTGATATTCGCAAATGACTGGAATTTGTGAGATTGCATCCAGTTCACCCTTCTCATTGAGAGAGAACAGACAGATTGTATCATCACGAGCGGCAAAGACTATAACATCCTCAGACGAA